>NC_133376.1:45941056-45999464 GCF_049309525.1 Garra rufa | reverse complement strand
GGCTTCAGCTCCCCAGCCCCTCGCGGTGGTTGATACGGACGGTACGTCTCGGCTATGCGATTCAGTTCGCCAAAGCTCCGCCCAGGTACAGAGGTGTCCTTCACACTCGTGTCCACTCAGACACCCACGCCGCTGTCCTGCGTGCAGAGGTCGCAGTCCTACTGGCGAAGGATGCGATCGAGCTTGTCCCTCCAGCCGAGATGAGGTCAGGGTTTTACAGTCCCTACTTCATCGTGCCCAAAAAGAGTGGTGGGTTAAGACCCATCCTGGATCTCAGAGTCCTGAATCGGTCCCTTCTCAGGCTGCCGTTCAAGATGCTCACGACGAAGCGCATGCTCTCATGCATTCGTCCCCAGGATTGGTTTGCAGCCATCGACCTGAAGGACGCGTACTTCCATGTCTCGATTCTTCCTCGCCACAGGCCCTTTCTTCGGTTTGCGTTCGAGGGTCGAGCATACCAGTACAAAGTTCTCCCATTCGGCCTGTCCCTCTCTCCTCGCGTTTTCACCAAGGTTGCGGAAGCGGCCCTGGCCCCTCTTTGGCTGTCAGGTTTCCGCATCCTCAACTATCTCGACGACTGGCTTCTGATAGCCCACTCTCGAGAGGTGCTTTGCGACCAGAGGGACCTGGTGCTTCAGCACCTCAGCCGCCTGGGCCTTCAGGTCAACCGAGAAAAGAGCAAACTCTCCCCAGTGCAGAGGATCTCTTTTCTCGGCGTGGAGCTGGACTCGGTCTCCATGACAGCCCGTCTCACCAACGAGCGCGCTCAGTCGGTGCTGAGATGTCTAGATTTATTCAGGCACAAGACAGCGGTTCCTCTAAAAACTTTTCAGAGGCTCCTGGGGCATATGGCAGCTGCGGCCGCGGTAACGCCGCTGGGCTTGCTTCATATGAGACCGCTTCAGCACTGGCTACACGACCGAGTCCCGAGACGGGCATGGCACCGTGGCACACTCCGGATTGGCGTTTCCCCGCAGTGTCGCCGCCTGTTCAGCCCGTGGTCAGACCCTGCCTTTCTCCAGGCCGGAGTACCCCTGGGGCAGGTGTCCAGGCACATCGTGGTTTACACGGATGCCTCCACCACGGGTTGGGGTGCTGTGTGCAACGGGCAAGCAGCTTCGGGCTCCTGGACAGGACCTCGACTGCAGTGGCACATCAATTGCCTCGAGTTGTTGGCTGTGCTTCTGGCCCTTCGTCGCTTCCGACCGACGTTGCGTCAGAAGCACGTACTTGTGCGTACCGACAGCACTGCGACTGTGGCTTATATCAACCGCCAGGGCGGCCTCCGCTCCCGTCGCATGTCACAACTCGCCCGCCGTCTGCTCCTCTGGAGTCAAACGTGGCTAAAATCGCTACGTGCCATTCACATTCCGGGGGAACTCAACCGTGCAGCCGATCAGCTCTCACGGCAGTCCACCCTCCCTGGAGAATGGCGACTCCACCCCGAGACAGTCCAGCTGATTTGGAGGCATTTCGGGGAGGCCCAGATAGATCTGTTTGCCTCCCCCGAATCCTCCCACTGCCAGCAGTTCTTCTCCCTCAACGAGGTATCCCTCGGCAGGGACGCTCTGGCCCACAGCTGGCCTCCGGGGCCCAAGTACGCCTTTCCCCCAGTGAGCCTCCTTGCACAGACCCTGTGCAAGATCAGGGAGGACGAGGAGCAGGTTCTCCTGGTCGCCCCATACTGGCCTGCCAGGACCTGGTTCCCAGAACTCATTTCCCTCGCGGCAGCCCCTCCCTGGAAAATCCCCTTGAGGAAGGACCTTCTTTCTCAGGGGATGGGCACTATTTGGCACCCACGTCCCGATCTATGGAACTTGCACGTCTGGCTCCTGGACGGGACGCTTCAGACCTCGCCGGCCTTCCACAGGCCGTGGTAGAAACCATCACTCAGTCCCGAGCCCCCTCTACAAGGCAGGCGTACGCACTGAGGTGGGGTCTATTCGTCGACTGGTGTTCCTCACGCAAACAGGACCCACAGAGATGCACGATTGCAGTAGTGCTTTCCTTCCTGCAAGAGAAGTTGGAGCGCAGGCTGTCCCCTTCGACTCTCAAAGTGTATGTCGCCGCTATTGCCGCACATCACGATGCAGTGGATGGATCATCCCTAGGTAAGCACCCTCTGGTCGTGAGATTCCTCAGAGGCGCTAGGAGGATCAATCCTCCCAGACCGCGCCTCGTACCCTCTTGGGACCTCTCCGTCGCCCTCCAGGGCCTGCGGGGACCTCCCTTCGAGCCCCTCGCCTCAGTTGAGCTTAAGTTTCTGTCATTGAAGACAGCGCTCCTGACTGCGTTGGCCTCCATCAAGAGGGTGGGGGATCTGCAAGCTTTCTCTGTCGACGAAGCGTGCCTGGAGTTCGGGCCCGGCGATTCTCACGTCATCCTGAGACCCCGGCCCGGCTATGTGCCCAAGGTTCCCACCACGCCTTTCCGCGATCAGGTGGTGAACCTGCAAGCTCTGCCCTTGGAGGAGGCAGACCCAGCTATAGCATCGTTGTGTCCAGTCCGTGCTCTGCGCACTTACGTAGACCGCACTCGGCACTTCAGACGCACTGAGCAGCTCTTTGTCTGCTTCGGAGGTCAGCAGAAAGGGAATGCTGTCTCCAAACAGAGGTTGGCGCATTGGGTGGTAGAAGCCATCTCCCTGTCTTACTTGTATCAGGGAGAGCCTTGCCCCTTAGGCTTGCATGCCCACTCCACACGGAGTGTTGCATCTTCCTACGCGTTGGCACATGGCGCCTCATTAGCGGACATCTGCAGAGCTGCCGGCTGGGCGACACCAAATACCTTTGCCAGGTTTTACAACCTTCGCTTAGAGGCCGTGTCCTCCCGAGTTCTGACAGGTGACCGGGAGGACGGCTAGTGTCGGCTTGCTGCGCCATTCCCACGTGGATCCGTGCGCTATCTCCCAGTCTGTTCCCTCCGGCGAACCTGGGTCCTCCATGCCCCTCAGTCCGGGCTAGACGCGGAGTAGCTCTTGACTGTGCTCCTGCCGGGTCTCCTTCGCCCCGCAGGTTGTGGCTATTTTTCTCTATATTTTTTCCAGGGGTCAACCAGAAGGCCTCTGTTTCCCTCGTATATCCCTAAAACCCCCTTATGGATATATTGAATTTCTTATTTTCACATGGACAGAATTCATGTCTCCGCCCCCCCAACCCCTGCTTCAGTTTCTGGCATCCCTGGGGACCCCCCTTCTCGGGCCCCAGGGCGTTGGGAAGGTTACGTTAACGTCCGCCTGTTGACACGTCCGCCTGCCGGCACGTGGTCGTTGCGTAACGCGGCGCAGGGACGTGGCTTGTTCCATAGGGTCAGTTCCCATGTAACGTCGAAGTGATTCGACTGAAGGGGAACGTCTAGGTTACGTAGGTAACCCTCGTTCCCTGAAGGAGGGAACGGAGACGTTACATCCCCTGCCACGTCCCTGTCGTCGCGCTGACGCCGGCTCAACCCGGCTCCTCAGCGAAGAACCTGTCTGACTGGCGCATGACGTCGCCTTTTATACCCGTATGTACGGGGCGTGGCGCATCATGCAAATGCCACTCGCCAATTTTCATTGGCCTTTTGTATAAGGCTCAGATATGATTGGATTCTAAGCGAATTCCCATGTAACGTCTCCGTTCCCTCCTTCAGGGAACGAGGGTTACCTACGTAACCTAGACGTTTTCTGACATTTCAGGCTCTAACTTCAAAAATCATGCAAAACACTTCTAACACCTTCAGATATGTTTCTCTGTGTTGCAAAATAGGTTTCATTCATGCACAGACTGCAAATTTAAAGTGGGACCGAGATTCAGCTTGCATTGCCTGAACCAAGTTTGTTCTGCACTGAAACGCTGTTTTCTGACATTTCAGGCTCTAACTTCAAAAATCATGCAAAACACTTCTAACACCTTCAGATATGTTTCTCTGTGTTGCAAAATAGGTTTTATTCATGCACAGACTGCAAATTTAAAGTGGGACCGAGATTCAGCTTGCATTGCTTGAACCAAGTTTGTTCTGCACTGAAACGCTGTTTTCTGACATTTCAGGCTCTAACTTCAAAAATCATGCAAAACACTTCTAACACCTTCAGATATGTTTCTCTGTGTTGCAAAATAGGTTTTATTCATGCACAGACTGCAAATTTAAAGTGGGACCGAGATTCAGCTTGCATTGCCTGAACCAACTTTGTTCTGCACTGAAACGCTGTTTTCTGACATTTCAGGGTCTAACTTCAAAAATCATGCAAAACACTTCTTACACCTTCAGATATGTTTCTCTGTGTTGCAAAATAGGTTTTATTCATGCACAGACTGCAAATTTAAAGTGGGACCGAGATTCAGCTTGCGTTGCCTGAACCAACTTTGTTCTGCGCTGAAACGCTGTTTTCTGACATTTCAGGCTCTAACTTCAAAAATCATGCAAAACACTTCTAACACCTTCAGATATGTTTCTCTGTGTTGCAAAATAGGTTTTATTCATGCATAGACAGCAATTTTAATTTGGGACAGAGTTTCAGCTTGCATTGCTTGAAACAAGTTTGTTCTGCACTGAAACGCTGTTTTCTGACATTTCAGGCTCTAACTTCAAAAATCATGCAAAACACTTCTAACACCTTAAGACATGTTTCTCTGCATTGCAAAATAGGTTTTATTCATGCATAGACAGCAATTTTAATTTGGGACAGAGTTTCAGCTTGCATTGCTTGAAACAAGTTTGTTCTGCACTGAAACGCTGTTTTCTGACATTTCAGGGTCTAACTTCAAAAATCATGCAAAACACTTCTAACACCTTCAGATATGTTTCTCTTTGTTGCAAAATAGGTTTTATTCATGCACAGACTGCAAATTCAAAGTGGGACCGAGATTCAGCTTGCATTGCTTGAACCAAGTTTGTTCTGCGCTGAAACGCTGTTTTCTGACATTTCAGGCTCTAACTTCAAAAATCATGCAAAACACTTCTAACACCTTCAGATATGTTTCTCTGTGTTGCAAAATAGGTTTCATTCATGCACAGACTGCAAATTTAAAGTGGGACCGAGATTCAGCTTGCATTGCCTGAACCAAGTTTGTTCTGCACTGAAACGCTGTTTTCTGACATTTCAGGCTCTAACTTCAAAAATCATGCAAAACACTTCTAACACCTTCAGATATGTTTCTCTGTGTTGCAAAATAGGTTTTATTCATGCATAGACAGCAATTTTAATTTGGGACAGAGTTTCAGCTTGCATTGTTTGAAACAAGTTTGTTCTGCACTGAAACGCTGTTTTCTGACATTTCAGGCTCTAACTTCAAAAATCATGCAAAACACTTCTAACACCTTCAGATATGTTTCTCTTTGTTGCAAAATAGGTTTTATTCATGCACAGACTGCAAATTTAAAGTGGGACCGAGATTCAGCTTGCATTGCTTGAACCAAGTTTGTTCTGCGCCGAAACGCTGTTTTCTGACATTTCAGGGTCTAACTTCAAAAATCATGCAAAACATTTCTAACACCTTCAGATATGTTTCTCTGTGTTGCAAAATAGGTTTTATTCATGCATAGACTGCAAATTTTAAAGTGGGACCGAGATTCAGCTTGAGTTGCCTGAACCAAGTTTGTTCTGCACTGAAACGCTGTTTTCTGACATTTCAGGGTCTAACTTCAAAAATCATGCAAAACACTTCTAACACCTTCAGATATGTTTCTCTGCATTGCAAAATAGGTTTTATTCATGCATAGACAGCAATTTTAATTTGGGACAGAGTTTCAGCTTGCATTGCTTGAAACAAGTTTGTTCTGCACTGAAACGCTGTTTTCTGACATTTCAGGATCTAACTTCAAAAATCATGCAAAACACTTCTAACACCTTCAGATATGTTTCTCTGTGTTGCAAAATAGGTTTTATTCATGCACAGACTGCAAATTTAAAGTGGGACCGAGATTCAGCTTGCATTGCTTGAACCAAGTTTGTTCTGCACTGAAACGCTGTTTTCTGACATTTCAGGCTCTAACTTCAAAAATCATGCAAAACACTTCTAACACCTTCAGATATGTTTCTCTGTGTTGCAAAATAGGTTTTATTCATGCACAGACTGCAAATTTAAAGTGGGACCGAGATTCAGCTTGCATTGCCTGAACCAACTTTGTTCTGCACTGAAATGCTGTTTTCTGACATTTCAGGGTCTAACTTCAAAAATCATGCAAAACACTTCTTACACCTTCAGATATGTTTCTCTGTGTTGCAAAATAGGTTTTATTCATGCACAGACTGCAAATTTAAAGTGGGACCGAGATTCAGCTTGCATTGCCTGAACAAACTTTGTTCTGCCCTGAAACGCTGTTTTCTGACATTTCAGGCTCTAACTTCAAAAATCATGCAAAACACTTCTAACACCTTAAGACATGTTTCTCTGCATTGCAAAATAGGTTTTATTCATGCATAGACAGCAATTTTAATTTGGGACAGAGTTTCAGCTTGCATTGCTTGAAACAAGTTTGTTCTGCACTGAAACGCTGTTTTCTGACATTTCAGGGTCTAACTTCAAAAATCATGCAAAACACTTCTAACACCTTCAGATATGTTTCTCTTTGTTGCAAAATAGGTTTTATTCATGCACAGACTGCAAATTCAAAGTGGGACCGAGATTCAGCTTGCATTGCTTGAACCAAGTTTGTTCTGCGCTGAAACGCTGTTTTCTGACATTTCAGGCTCTAACTTCAAAAATCATGCAAAACACTTCTAACACCTTAAGACATGTTTCTCTGCATTGCAAAATAGGTTTTATTCATGCATAGACAGCAATTTTGGTAACACTTTATAATAACTATCCGTTATAACTAGTTAATAGATCATAAATAAACTGTTAGTTAATGGGTTATAAATGACTTGTTAAATAACAGTTAATAGTTTGTTAATGATTTATAACTATCTGTTATAACTAGTTAATAGACCATTAATAAACTGTTAGTTAATGAGTTATAAATGACTTGTCAAATAACAGTTAATAGTTTGCTAATTATTTATAACTATGCCTTATAGATAGCCAATAGATAACTTACAAGTTGTTAGTTAACAAGTTATAAATGACTTGTTAACTGTATTTTAATGATTTATAATTATACCTAATAAAATATTAATAGATCATGAACAAGCTGTTAGTAAATTACTTACTAAAGACTTGTTAAGTATCAGTTAATAGTTTATATATGTTATTGGGACGTTATTCTAAAGTTGCAACTATTCTTTATTTATTAACTGTTAGTAAATGAGGAAAAGTTGCAACTTTAGAATAACGTCCCACTAACACACATAAGCTAATAACTAACACTTAACTAATATATTAACTCACACTTTACTGATCAGTTGTTCATAGTTTAACGGTCTACTAATACCAGTGAAACCTTGTAGAACAGCAAATGGATGGAACAAGTTCAAGCTACAGAAATTTTATGTGATATTTAAAATATACAACTTTTGTACCTCAACCTTGTTCCACCCATAGGCTTTTCTGTGTACTGTATTTTACCAAAGAAACTCCACAGATGAAATGTTGAACATTGTGTTTAATGTATAGAAACACACATACTGAGCCATCACATGGCAGAACAGCAGTATACAACAGAATACAAACCCATGAGGTTTGGGCACTTTTTTGTGCTAAACATGAAAACAAAATAAATAAAAATCTAGCCATTGGCATTATTGATATGAACATGTTTTATCACACCTTGGACCCTCTATACTGAGTGAACCAGCAGCGATGTGCAAAATACTGAGATAAATCCTGGTGAAAGAAGTCAACAGTGGGTTCTTCCAGTAAAAAGAAAGCTACACCTGTGGACCATGCTGTGCACATGGACAACAATGGTGACGGTAAGCAGGACTGTTTGCTATCTTTTCATTAAAGATGTTTGATCAGGATAAAGTGCCCAAACCTCATGGGTTTGTATTCTATTGTATACTGCTGTTCTGCCATGTGATGGCTCAGTATGTGTGTTTCTATATATTAAACACAATGTTCAACATTTCATCTGTGGAGTTTCTTTGGTAAAATACAGTACACAGAAAAGCCTATTGATGGAACAAGGTTGAGGTACAAAAAATTTATATTTTAAATATCACATCAAATTTCTGTAGCTTGAACTTGTTCCATCCATTTGCTGTTCTACAAAGTTTCAGTGGTATTAGTAGATGGTTAAACTATGAACAACTGATCTGTAAAGTGTGAGTTAATATATTAGTTAAGTGTTAGTTATTAGCTTATGTATGTTAGTGGGACGTTATTCTAAAGTTGCAACTATTTCTCATTTACTAACAGTTAATAAATGAAGAATAGTTGCAACTTTAGAATAACGTCCAAATAACATATATAAACTATTAACTTATACTTAACAAGTCTTTAGTAAGTAATTTACTAACAGCTTGTTCATGACCTATTACTAATTTATTAGGTATAGTTATAAACCATTAAAATACAGTTAACAAGTCATTTATAACTTGTTAACTAACAGCTTGTAAGCTATCTATTGGCTATCTTTAAGGCACAAGTATAAATAATTAACAAACTATTAACTGTTATTTAACAAGTCATTTATTACTCATTAACTAACAGTTTATTAATGGTCTATTAACTAGTTATAATGGATAGTTATTATAAAGTGTTACCGCAATTTTAATTTGGGACAGAGTTTCAGCTTGCATTGCTTGAAACAAGTTTGTTCTGCACTGAAACGCTGTTTTCTGACATTTCAGGCTCTAACTTCAAAAATCATGCAAAACACTTCTAACACCTTAAGACATGTTTCTCTGCATTGCAAAATAGGTTTTATTCATGCATAGACAGCAATTTTAATTTGGGACAGAGTTTCAGCTTGCATTGCTTGAAACAAGTTTGTTCTGCACTGAAACGCTGTTTTCTGACATTTCAGGGTCTAACTTCAAAAATCATGCAAAACACTTCTAACACCTTCAGATATGTTTCTCTTTGTTGCAAAATAGGTTTTATTCATGCACAGACTGCAAATTCAAAGTGGGACCGAGATTCAGCTTGCATTGCTTGAACCAAGTTTGTTCTGCGCTGAAACGCTGTTTTCTGACATTTCAGGCTCTAACTTCAAAAATCATGCAAAACATTTCTAACACCTTCAGATATGTTTCTCTGTGTTGCAAAATAGGTTTTATTCATGCATAGACTGCAAATTTTAAAGTGGGACCGAGATTCAGCTTGCATTGCCTGAACCAAGTTTGTTCTGCACTGAAACGCTGTTTTCTGACATTTCAGGCTCTAACTTCAAAAATCATGCAAAACACTTCTAACACCTTAAGACATGTTTCTCTGCATTGCAAAACAGGTTTTATTCATGCACAGACTGCAAATTTAAAGTGGGACCGAGATTCAGCTTGCATTGCTTGAACCAAGTTTGTTCTGCACTGAAACGCTGTTTTCTGACATTTCAGGGTCTAACTTCAAAAATCATGCAAAACACTTCTAACACCTTCAGATATGTTTCTCTGTGTTGCAAAGTAGGTTTTATTCATGCATAGACAGCAATTTTAATTTGGGACATAGTTTCAGCTTGCATTGCTTGAAACAAGTTTGTTCTGCACTGAAACGCTGTTTTCTGACATTTCAGGCTCTAACTTCAAAAATCATGCAAAACACTTCTAACACCTTAAGACATGTTTCTCTGCATTGCAAAATAGGTTTTATTCATGCATAGACAGCAATTTTAATTTGGGACAGAGTTTCAGCTTGCATTGCTTGAAACAAGTTTGTTACCCCTTCAGTCGAATCACTTCGACGTTACATTGGGATCTCGCCTGAGAGACCGATCACCTCTGAGCCTTATTAAAAAGGCCAATTGAAAATTGGCGAGTGGACGTGCGCGCCGGCCACGCCCCCGTACATACGGGTATATAAGATGGCTGCGCGCACCACTCAGTCAGACTTTTGCTTTCAGAGCCGATGTGTCGAGCCTCTAAACAGCCGAGAAGAGTTCTTCAGAGTTCATGCTCCCTCCTGCTGCTGCGCTGCCATAACTAAAAGAGTGTTTCACAGAAAGAGCATTGTTTGGCAGCCGCCAGCGCGGTCCCGCGGGCGGCCGTTTTCACGGCCATATAAAGCCTTTTTGCATTCCAGCGAGCAGCCCCGGCGAGTGCATTGCCCCGCGGCGCCTCCCTGGGCAAACCGGGATCACAAAAGAGCAATTTCTAGCGGCCGTTTTAGACGTCCTTTTCAGGATGTCTTTTCGGCCGTGCGTTTCTGGATGTGGTAGTTTCCTCTCCTCAGCGAACGGACATGAGCGCTGCCTCACGTGTTTAGGCTTTGAGCACTCTGGGGTGGTGCTCATGAATGGTTCATGCGGTGAAAGCATGACCATGACCACGCTGAAGTCCCGCCGCTCGTTCGCGAGCTGGCTCCCCCCGCCTCCCTCCCGTGGTCAGCCGTTGAGCCGCCTATGCTCTTCGGCCACCGCGGTGGGGCGCGGGGGGGGACATTCAAATTACGATAGACAGCGTTCCGCCGGCTCAAAAAGCCCTGCGGACCTCTCTATCTCAGCGCGGTCCCGTTGAGTTTCCGCAGCAGACGCTTCCCCGCCTGGCGGGCTGAGCGTCTCCTTCGGTGCTCCTGCAGAGGATGAGATGTCTGTCACAGCATCAGAGGGAGAGTCAGACGGTGACACATCTCTTCCCGCGGCGCGGCGCCCACCCATGGTCGCTGCCCCCCTGGAGGTTGATGTCGGACTGTCGGCTATGCTTCTCCGGGCAGCCGGGGGGGATCGGTTTGAAGGTTCCTCAGGGGCCCGGCCGATCCTTCTAGGCTGGACGACTGGTTCCTGGGGGGGGCCCGGCGGCAGCGCCGCGCTCCCCCCCGGTCCCGTTCTGACCGGATGTGCATGAGGAGCTGACAAAATCTATGGCGCCCTATTCATTTGACGCGCTCTCCAGCTCCTCTCCCCTCGCCACTCTCCATGGCGGGGCAGCCAAGGGGTACGTGGCGGTCCCCCAGGTCGGGCGCGCCATCGCGGTGCACCTTTGCCCGCGGGTGCGGCCGCCTGGTGGGGCCCTCCGCGTCTCCCTTTTAGGGCATGTGAAATTCTTCCGCCCTCATCGGCTGGGCCTTTTCTGCGCCCCCCGACACGCTGCCCCGCACTGCAGGCCATGGCAACACTGCAAAAGTGCCAGGTGCAGGCACCTTAAGGCCTGCACGAGAGTGGTCCTGACCAGGGGGTACTTGAAGAACTCCGCGCCGCCACTGACTTCGCCCTCCGGGCTACTAGGTCGCGGCGTGTCCCCTTGGTCAGGTGATGTCCACCTGCGTGGTCCAGGAACGCCACCTATGGCTGACTCTGGCCCGGATGGCAGAGGCCGACAAAGTTCGCTTTCTCGACTCTCCCATTCCCCAGAGCGGCCTATTCGGCGACACCGTGAAGGGTTTTTGCTCAGCGGCGTCGAACGTATCGCCGGCCACCAAAAGCCTGCGATCCTCCGCCCATCAGCATACCCCGTCGAGATGCCAGAGCAGTACGCCTCCCCGTCGTTCGGGCTGGGCATCTCCTCTGGCGCTCCAACGGTCCAGAGGCAGACGGAGGCCGTCCAACATATCCTGCCCCGCCGCGAAGTTACCATTCCGCCGCCTGGGCCCCCGCCTCCGCCTGCCCGTCGCCGAGGGCGTCCCCCCGCAGCTCCGTCCCCTGCTGAGCCACACGATCCAGGCTCGCAGCCGACGTCGAGCCGCCCGTGGGAGAGGGACGCCGCTCGCCTCTCAGGGTCCTGCGACGGAAAACCCTCGAAGGCGAGCTTCGAAGCGTCCCTGATGCGAGCACCCCCGGAGGTGGAGAGAGCTACTCTGTCGGCACTCCCGCTGGAAGCGGGACTTAGCCGGTCATTTGAAATCACAGAAAGACCCAGCCTTCTCACCTCTGGGGCCCCGGCCCCGAGTTTCCTTCCTGAGCAGCACTTCCACTCCTCGGAACCAGACTCGGGACCGGATGTCGCCAGCGCGGGAACCAGGGAAGTAGGTAAGCACTGCTTAGTGCAGTTAGACACTTCTCCAGGACGTTTATCCTTCTGGGTTTTGTCTCCTTCCCTGTCTTTCCCCAGGCTGCCCCACCACGGTCACGCCGGTCAACGTTCCCTTGATACCACTACACTGGTTGATACGGACGGTACGGCCCGGCTCCAGGCGTCCGCCCAGACTCACAGGTACCCCTTACATTCTTATTCAGCAACAGGCGTGCCTCTGTTCTGCCTGCGGAGGTCACGTTCCTACTGGCGAAGGACGCGATCTAGCCTGTCTCTCCAGCCGGGACTAGGTCGGGGTTTGATAAGAGTCCTGACTTCACGTGTCCAGTTAGAGTGGTGGGTTAACATCCGCCCTGGATGGAGCTCTGTTCCGATCCCTTCTTAGGCTGTCGGCACACATGCTCACGACGACGCACATACAAGTATGTTTCCGTCTCCAGGGCTGGGTTGCAGCCATCTGCCTGAAGGGCACCCGCTGTCGCGTCTCGATCTTCCCCGGCGCACACCCCTTCGGCGGTCTGCCCCGGGGATCGAGCGCTCAGCGCGAGGTGCATCCATTTGGCTAGTCCCTCTCCTTCCTGCCTTCTTAGGCCATGGGAGCTCCCCTGTCCCCTCTTCGGCAGACAGGTATTCGCGTCTTCAACCGTCTCTTCGACTGGTGCTTTACCAGCCCACTCGTGAGTTCCGTTGTGCGAACATTGGGACCTGGTGCCTCGGCACCCCCGCCATCTGGTTCTTCAGGCCAACCGAGGAAATTCGTTTCCTCGGTCGGGAGCCCGACTCGGTCCTCAAGACAGCCCGCCTTACTACCAAGAGCGCGCAGTCAGTGCTGTAGTTCCTGAGTCAATCAGGCACAACACAGCGGTTCTCTCAAACTGAGGCTCCTGGGGCACATGACAGCTCTAGCCGCTAAGAGCCGCTAAGCTTGTTCATGTGAGACCGCTTCAGCACGATCGAGTCCCATGATGGGCATGGCATCTCGGCCCACTCCGGACTGGCGTTTTCCCGCAGTTTGGCCGACAAGCCAGCCCGTGGCTTACCGCGGGTTGGGTTGCCATGTACGACAGAGGCTTACAGCCTCTCCATCTGCTCCCAGGGAGTACGTGGCAGATTTTGCTACTTGCCATTCACTTGAAGCAGGTAAACTCAACCGTGCAGCCTATCGGCTCTCACGGCAGTCCACCACCTGCAGGATGGCGACTCCACCCCGTGACGCAGCTAGTTTGGAGCATATCGGTAGGCCAGCCACATCCGCTCGCCCCCGATTGCTCTCATTACCAGCTGCCTCTTTCAGAGTAGCGCTGGCACTCAGCTGACCTCCGGGGCCCAAGTACGCCCTTCCCCAGCGAGCCTCCTTGCACAGACTCTGTGCAAGTCCAGGGAGGACGAGGAGTAAGTCTGTTGGTTGCGCTACAAGAATGGCCCACCCAGGCTCAGGTCTAGTAACCGTTCCCTCGCGGCAGTCCCTCCCTGTAGGGCACGGGATGACACCCAGACCTCTCCGGCCTTCGCAGGCCGTGATACAATTATCACTCAGTACCGAGCTCCCTTGACTAGGCAGGCTCGCACTGAGATGAGGTCTATTTGCTGGCTTTCCACAGAGTTACACGGTTGCAGTATGCTTCCCTTCCTGCAGGAGAGTTGAGCGCAGACTGTCCCCTCACTCTAAGTATATGCCGCTGCTTCGCCGCATATCACATGCAGTAGATGGAGCTAAGTAGGTAAGCATTCACTGGCCGTGAGGTTTCCCAGAGGTGCCCAGAACGCACCCCACACCCTCTTGGGGCCTTTCCGTCGCCTTCAGAGCCGCGGGACGCTCCAATTGAGCCACTGGCCTCAGTCGAGCTAGCATTCCTGTCATCAAGACAGCGCTCCTGACCGCCCCTGGCTCCCGTTAAGAGGGCAGGAGACCTACAAGTTTTCTCTGTCAAGTAACGCCTCATACCCTCTGGGACCCCCCCGTCGCCCTTCGGGGCCGCGGGGTGCTCCTCAGGAGCCTCGGGCCTCAGTCGAGCTAGAATTTCTGTCAGTAAGACAGCACTCCTGACTGCCCCGGCTTCCTTTAAGAGGGTAAGTTACCGACAAGCTCAGGTTCCTCAGAGGTGCTTAGCACGCACCTCATACCTCGTGGGCCTCCCCGTCGCCTTTCAGGGCCGCGGGTCGCTCCGTTGGAGCCACGGGCCTCAGTCGAGCTAAAGTTCCTGTCATTAAGACAGCGCTCCTGACTGCCCTGGCTCCCATCAAGAGGGCCTACAAGCTTCCCTGCCAGCAAAGTGTGTCGAGAATTCGGGCCCGGCGTTCTCCACGTTACCGTCGAGACCCCGGCTCGGTGCCCAAGGTCCCCACCACGCCTTTCCGCGACCAGGTGGTAGACCTGCAAGCTCTGCTCTGGAGGAGGCAGACCCAGTCGTGCGATGTAGTGTCGTTAAATATGTGAGACTGAATCACTCGGCACTTCAGCCGCACCAGCAGCTTCATCTGCCTCGGGATTCGCAGAAAGGGAATGCTCCCCGAACTGAGGTTGGCTAAATGGTGGTAGATGCCCCTCCCTGTTATACCCAGGGACAGCCGTGATCCTTGGTTCATGGCACCTCACCAGCAGATGTAAAAATCGGAAGCTGCGGGCTGGGCGACACCCTACCTTCGCTTGGTTCTCCTACCTTGCGTAGAGGCCGTTCTCCCGTGTCCTAACTTAGGGACTCTCAGGCGAGCGGGAAGACCGGCTGGTGTCGGCTTGCTGCGCCATTCCCACGTGGATCCATGCGCTATTCCCAGTATGTTCCCTCCGGCGAACCCTGGGTCCTCCTGCCCCGCAGTCAGGGCTAGGCGCGGAGTAGTCCTGCACTGTGATCCTGCCTGGGTTTCCTTCGCCCCGCAGGTTGTGGCTTAGTTTTTATTATTCCAGCGGAGGAGACCGCTGTTTCCCTCGTATATCCCCAAAAAAAAAAAAAAAACTTTTTATGGATATATTGAATTATTCTTATTCCACATGTAAAATTTCATGTGCTCCGCCCCCCCAACCCATGCTTCAGTACAACTGGCATCCCTGGAGGGGCCCCCTTATTGGGCCCCAGGGCGTTGGGAAGGTTACGTTACACTTCGCCTGCCGGCACGTATACTTGTCAGCACGTGAAGCTGTTGCGTAACGCGGCGTCAGGGTCGTGGCCTTTTCCATGGGTTTGTTCCCAATGTAACGTCGAAGTGATTCGACTGAAGGGGTAACGTCTAGGTTACGAAGGTAACCCTCGTTCCCCGAAGGAGGGAACGGAGACGTTACATTCCCCTGCCACGCCCCTGGCGTCGCGCTGACGCCGGGCTCTCCCGGCTCTTCAGCAAAAGCCTGACTGAGTGGTGCGCGCAGCCATCTTATATACCCGTATGTACGGGGGCGTGGCCGGCGCGCACGTCCACTCGCCAATTTTCAATTGGCCTTTTTAATAAGGCTCAGAGGTGATCGGTCTCTCAGGCGAGATCCCAATGTAACGTCTCCGTTCCCTCCTTCGGGGAACGAGGGTTACCTTCGTAACCTAGACGTTCTGCACTGAAACGCTGTTTTCTGACATTTCAGGGTCTAACTTCAAAAATCATGCAAAACACTTCTAACACCTTCAGATATGTTTCTCTTTGTTGCAAAATAGGTTTTATTCATGCACAGACTGCAAATTCAAAGTGGGACCGAGATTCAGCTTGCATTGCTTGAACCAAGTTTGTTCTGCGCTGAAACGCTGTTTTCTGACATTTCAGGCTCTAACTTCAAAAATCATGCAAAACACTTCTAACACCTTCAGATATGTTTCTCTGTGTTGCAAAATAGGTTTCATTCATGCACAGACTGCACATTTAAAGTGGGACCGAGATTCAGCTTGCATTGCCTGAACCAAGTTTGTTCTGCACTGAAACGCTGTTTTCTGACATTTCAGGCTCTAACTTCAAAAATCATGCAAAACACTTCTAACACCTTAAGACATGTTTCTCTGCATTGCAAAATAGGTTTTATTCATGCATAGACAGCAATTTTAATTTGGGACAGAGTTTAAGCTTGCATTGCTTGAAACAAGTTTGTTCTGCACTGAAACGCTGTTTTCTGACATTTCAGGATCTAACTTCAAAAATCATGCAAAACACTTCTAACACCTTCAGATATGTTTCTCTGTGTTGCAAAATAGGTTTTATTCATGCACAGACTGCAAATTTAAAGTGGGACCGAGATTCAGCTTGCATTGCCTGAACCAACTTTGTTCTGCACTGAAACGCTGTTTTCTGACATTTCAGGGTCTAACTTCAAAAATCATGCAAAACACTTCTTACACTTTCAGATATGTTTCTCTGTGTTGCAAAATAGGTTTTATTCATGCACAGACTGCAAATTTAAAGTGGGACCGAGATTCAGCTTGCATTGCCTGAACAAACTTTGTTCTGCCCTGAAACGCTGTTTTCTGACATTTCAGGCTCTAACTTCAAAAATCATGCAAAACACTTCTAACACCTTAAGACATGTTTCTCTGCATTGCAAAATAGGTTTTATTCATGCATAGACAGCAATTTTAATTTGGGACAGAGTTTCAGCTTGCATTGCTTGAAACAAGTTTGTTCTGCACTGAAACGCTGTTTTCTGACATTTCAGGCTCTAACTTCAAAAATCATGCAAAACACTTCTAACACCTTAAGACATGTTTCTCTGCATTGCAAAATAGGTTTTATTCATGCATAGACAGCAATTTTAATTTGGGACAGAGTTTCAGCTTGCATTGCTTGAAACAAGTTTGTTCTGCACTGAAACGCTGTTTTCTGACATTTCAGGGTCTAACTTCAAAAATCATGCAAAACACTTCTAACACCTTCAGATATGTTTCTCTTTGTTGCAAAATAGGTTTTATTCATGCACAGACTGCAAATTCAAAGTGGGACCGAGATTCAGCTTGCATTGCTTGAACCAAGTTTGTTCTGCGCTGAAACGCTGTTTTCTGACATTTCAGGCTCTAACTTCAAAAATCATGCAAAACACTTCTAACACCTTCAGATATGTTTCTCTGTGTTGCAAAATAGGTTTCATTCATGCACAGACTGCAAATTTAAAGTGGGACCGAGATTCAGCTTGCATTGCCTGAACCAAGTTTGTTCTGCACTGAAACGCTGTTTTCTGACATTTCAGGCTCTAACTTCAAAAATCATGCAAAACACTTCTAACACCTTCAGATATGTTTCTCTGTGTTGCAAAATAGGTTTTATTCATGCATAGACAGCAATTTTAATTTGGGACAGAGTTTCAGCTTGCATTGTTTGAAACAAGTTTGTTCTGCACTGAAACGCTGTTTTCGGACATTTCAGGCTCTAACTTCAAAAATCATGCAAAACACTTCTAACACCTTCAGATATGTTTCTCTTTGTTGCAAAATAGGTTTTATTCATGCACAGACTGCAAATTTAAAGTGGGACCGAGATTCAGCTTGCATTGCTTGAACCAAGTTTGTTCTGCGCTGAAACGCTGTTTTCTGACATTTCAGGGTCTAACTTCAAAAATCATGCAAAACACTTCTAACACCTTCAGATATGTTTCTCTGTGTTGCAAAATAGGTTTCATTCATGCACAGACTGCAAATTTGAAGTGGGACCGAGATTCAGCTTGCATTGCCTGAACCAAGTTTGTTCTGCACTGAAACGCTGTTTTCTGACATTTCAGGGTCTAACTTCAAAAATCATGCAAAACATTTCTAACACCTTCAGATATGTTTCTCTGTGTTGCAAAATAGGTTTTATTCATGCATAGATTGCAAATTTTAAAGTGGGACCGAGATTCAGCTTGAGTTGCCTGAACCAAGTTTGTTCTGCACTGAAACGCTGTTTTCTGACATTTCAGGGTCTAACTTCAAAAATCATGCAAAACACTTCTAACACCTTCAGATATGTTTCTCTGTGTTGCAAAATAGGTTTTATTCATGCACAGACTGCAAATTTAAAGTGGGACCGAGATTCAGCTTGCATTGCCTGAACAAACTTTGTTCTGCCCTGAAACGCTGTTTTCTGACATTTCAGGCTCTAACTTCAAAAATCATGCAAAACACTTCTAACACCTTAAGACATGTTTCTCTGCATTGCAAAATAGGTTTTATTCATGCATAGACAGCAATTTTAATTTGGGACAGAGTTTCAGCTTGCATTGCTTGAAACAAGTTTGATCTGCACTGAAACGCTGTTTTCTGACATTTCAGGATCTAACTTCAAAAATCATGCAAAACACTTCTAACACCTTCAGATATGTTTCTCTGTGTTGCAAAATAGGTTTTATTCATGCACAGACTGCAAATTTAAAGTGGGACCGAGATTCAGCTTGCATTGCTTGAACCAAGTTTGTTCTGCACTGAAACGCTGTTTTCTGACATTTCAGGCTCTAACTTCAAAAATCATGCAAAACACTTCTAACACCTTCAGATATGTTTCTCTGTGTTGCAAAATAGGTTTTATTCATGCACAGACTGCAAATTTAAAGTGGGACCGAGATTCAGCTTGCATTGCCTGAACCAACTTTGTTCTGCACTGAAACGCTGTTTTCTGACATTTCAGGGTTTAACTTCAAAAATCATGCAAAACACTTCTTACACCTTCAGATATGTTTCTCTGTGTTGCAAAATAGGTTTTATTCATGCACAGACTGCAAATTTAAAGTGGGACCGAGATTCAGCTTGCATTGCCTGAACAAACTTTGTTCTGCCCTGAAACGCTGTTTTCTGACATTTCAGGCTCTAACTTCAAAAATCATGCAAAACACTTCTAACACCTTCAGATATGTTTCTCTGTGCTGCAAAATAGGTTTCATTCATGCACAGACTGCAAATTTAAAGTGGGACCGAGATTCAGCTTGCATTGCCTGAACCAAGTTTGTTCTGCACTGAAACGCTGTTTTCTGACATTTCAGGCTCTAACTTCAAAAATCATGCAAAACACTTCTAACACCTTCAGATATGTTTCTCTGTGTTGCAAAATAGGTTTTATTCATGCATAGACAGCAATTTTAATTTGGGACAGAGTTTCAGCTTGCATTGTTTGAAACAAGTTTGTTCTGCACTGAAACGCTGTTTTCTGACATTTCAGGCTCTAACTTCAAAAATCATGCAAAACACTTCTAACACCTTCAGATATGTTTCTCTTTGTTGCAAAATAGGTTTTATTCATGCACAGACTGCAAATTTAAAGTGGGACCGAGATTCAGCTTGCATTGCTTGAACCAAGTTTGTTCTGCGCTGAAACGCTGTTTTCTGACATTTCAGGGTCTAACTTCAAAAATCATGCAAAACACTTCTAACACCTTCAGATATGTTTCTCTGTGTTGCAAAATAGGTTTCATTCATGCACAGACTGCAAATTTAAAGTGGGACCGAGATTCAGCTTGCATTGCCTGAACCAAGTTTGTTCTGCACTGAAACGCTGTTTTCTGACATTTCAGGCTCTAACTTCAAAAATCATGCAAAACATTTCTAACACCTTCAGATATGTTTCTCTGTGTTGCAAAATAGGTTTTATTCATGCATAGATTGCAAATTTTAAAGTGGGACCGAGATTCAGCTTGAGTTGCCTGAACCAAGTTTGTTCTGCACTGAAACGCTGTTTTCTGACATTTCAGGGTCTAACTTCAAAAATCATGCAAAACACTTCTAACACCTTCAGATATGTTTCTCTGTGTTGCAAAATAGGTTTTATTCATGCACAGACTGCAAATTTAAAGTGGGACCGAGATTCAGCTTGCATTGCCTGAACAAACTTTGTTCTGCCCTGAAACGCTGTTTTCTGACATTTCAGGCTCTAACTTCAAAAATCATGCAAAACACTTCTAACACCTTAAGACATGTTTCTCTGCATTGCAAAATAGGTTTTATTCATGCATAGACAGCAATTTTAATTTGGGACAGAGTTTCAGCTTGCATTGCTTGAAACAAGTTTGATCTGCACTGAAACGCTGTTTTCTGACATTTCAGGATCTAACTTCAAAAATCATGCAAAACACTTCTAACACCTTCAGATATGTTTCTCTGTGTTGCAAAATAGGTTTTATTCATGCACAGACTGCAAATTTAAAGTGGGACCGAGATTCAGCTTGCATTGCTTGAACCAAGTTTGTTCTGCACTGAAACGCTGTTTTCTGACATTTCAGGCTCTAACTTCAAAAATCATGCAAAACACTTCTAACACCTTCAGATATGTTTCTCTGTGTTGCAAAATAGGTTTTATTCATGCACAGACTGCAAATTTAAAGTGGGACCGAGATTCAGCTTGCATTGCCTGAACCAACTTTGTTCTGCACTGAAACGCTGTTTTCTGACATTTCAGGGTCTAACTTCAAAAATCATGCAAAACACTTCTTACACCTTCAGATATGTTTCTCTGTGTTGCAAAATAGGTTTTATTCATGCACAGACTGCAAATTTAAAGTGGGACCGAGATTCAGCTTGCATTGCCTGAACAAACTTTGTTCTGCCCTGAAACGCTGTTTTCTGACATTTCAGGCTCTAACTTCAAAAATCATGCAAAACACTTCTAACACCTTAAGACATGTTTCTCTGCATTGCAAAATAGGTTTTATTCATGCATAGACAGCAATTTTAATTTGGGACAGAGTTTCAGCTTGCATTGCTTGAAACAAGTTTGTTCTGCATTGAAACGCTGTTTTCTGACATTTCAGGCTCTAACTTCAAAAATCATGCAAAACACTTCTAACACCTTAAGACATGTTTCTCTGCATTGCAAAATAGGTTTTATTCATGCATAGACAGCAATTTTAATTTGGGACAGAGTTTCAGCTTGCATTGCTTGAAACAAGTTTGTTCTGCACTGAAACGCTGTTTTCTGACATTTCAGGGTCTAACTTCAAAAATCATGCAAAACACTTCTAACACCTTCAGATATGTTTCTCTTTGTTGCAAAATAGGTTTTATTCATGCACAGACTGCAAATTCAAAGTGGGACCGAGATTCAGCTTGCATTGCCTGAACCAAGTTTGTTCTGCACTGAAACGCTGTTTTCTGACATTTCAGGCTCTAACTTCAAAAATCATGCAAAACACTTCTAACACCTTCAGATATGTTTCTCTGTGTTGCAAAATAGGTTTTATTCATGCATAGACAGCAATTTTAATTTGGGACAGAGTTTCAACTTGCATTGTTTGAAACAAGTTTGTTCTGCACTGAAACGCTGTTTTCTGACATTTCAGGCTCTAACTTCAAAAATCATGCAAAACACTTCTAACACCTTCAGATATGTTTCTCTTTGTTGCAAAATAGGTTTTATTCATGCACAGACTGCAAATTTTAAAGTGGGACCGAGATTCAGCTTGAGTTGCCTGAACCAAGTTTGTTCTGCACTGAAACGCTGTTTTCTGACATTTCAGGGTCTAACTTCAAAAATCATGCAAAACACTTCTAACACCTTCAGATATGTTTCTCTGTGTTGCAAAATAGGTTTTATTCATGCACAGACTGCAAATTTAAAGTGGGACCGAGATTCAGCTTGCATTGCTTGAACCAAGTTTGTTCTGCACTGAAACGCTGTTTTCTGACATTTCAGGCTCTAACTTCAAAAATCAAGCAAAACACTTCTAACACCTTCAGATATGTTTCTCTGTGTTGCAAAAAGAGGTTTTATTCATGCACAGACTGCAAATTTAAAGTGGGACCGAGATTCAGCTTGCATTGCCTGAACCAACTTTGTTCTGCACTGAAACGCTGTTTTCTGACATTTCAGGGTCTAACTTCAAAAATCATGCAAAACACTTCTTACACCTTCAGATATGTTTCTCTGTGTTGCAAAATAGGTTTTATTCATGCACAGACTGCAAATTTAAAGTGGGACCGAGATTCAGCTTGCATTGCCTGAACAAACTTTGTTCTGCCCTGAAACGCTGTTTTCTGACATTTCAGGCTCTAACTTCAAAAATCATGCAAAACACTTCTAACACCTTCAGATATGTTTCTCTTTGTTGCAAAATAGGTTTTATTCATGCAGACTGCAAATTCAAAGTGGGACCGAGATTCAGCTTGCATTGCTTGAACCAAGTTTGTTCTGCGCTGAAACGCTGTTTTCTGACATTTCAGGCTCTAACTTCAAAAATCATGCAAAACATTTCTAACACCTTCAGATATGTTTCTCTGTGTTGCAAAATAGGTTTTATTCATGCATAGACTGCAAATTTTAAAGTGGGACCGAGATTCAGCTTGAGTTGCCTGAACCAAGTTTGTTCTGCACTGAAACGCTGTTTTCTGACATTTCAGGGTCTAACTTCAAAAATCATGCAAAACACTTCTAACACCTTCAGATATGTTTCTCTGTGTTGCAAAATAGGGTTTATTCATGCACAGACTGCAAATTTAAAGTGGGACCGAGATTCAGCTTGCATTGCCTGAACAAACTTTGTTCTGCCCTGAAACGCTGTTTTCTGACATTTCAGGCTCTAACTTCAAAAATCATGCAAAACACTTCTAACACCTTAAGACATGTTTCTCTGCATTGCAAAATAGGTTTTATTCATGCATAGACAGCAATTTTAATTTGGGACAGAGTTTCAGCTTGCATTGCTTGAAACAAGTTTGTTCTGCAATGAAACGCTGTTTTCTGACATTTCAGGATCTAACTTCAAAAATCATGCAAAACACTTCTAACACCTTCAGATATGTTTCTCTGTGTTGCAAAATAGGTTTTATTCATGCACAGACTGCAAATTTAAAGTGGGACCGAGATTCAGCTTGCATTGCTTGAACCAAGTTTGTTCTGCACTGAAACGCTGTTTTCTGACATTTCAGGGTCTAACTTCAAAAATCATGCAAAACACTTCTAACACCTTCAGATATGTTTCTCTGTGTTGCAAAATAGGTTTTATTCATGCACAGACTGCAAATTTAAAGTGGGACCGAGATTCAGCTTGCATTGCCTGAACCAAGTTTGTTCTGCACTGAAACGCTGTTTTCTGACATTTCAGGCTCTAACTTCAAAAATCATGCAAAACACTTCTAACACCTTCAGATATGTTTCTCTGTGTTGCAAAATAGGTTTTATTCATGCATAGACAGCAATTTTAATTTGGGACAGAGTTTCAGCTTGCATTGTTTGAAACAAGTTTGTTCTGCACTGAAACGCTGTTTTCTGACATTTCAGGCTCTAACTTCAAAAATCATGCAAAACACTTCTAACACCTTCAGATATGTTTCTCTTTGTTGCAAAATAGGTTTTATTCATGCACAGACTGCAAATTTAAAGTGGGACCGAGATTCAGCTTGCATTGCTTGAACCAAGTTTGTTCTGCGCTGAAACGCTGTTTTCTGACATTTCAGGGTCTAACTTCAAAAATCATGCAAAACACTTCTAACACCTTCAGATATGTTTCTCTGTGTTGCAAAATAGGTTTCATTCATGCACAGACTGCAAATTTAAAGTGGGACCGAGATTCAGCTTGCATTGCCTGAACCAAGTTTGTTCTGCACTGAAACGCTGTTTTCTGACATTTCAGGCTCTAACTTCAAAAATCATGCAAAACATTTCTAACACCTTCAGATATGTTTCTCTGTGTTGCAAAATAGGTTTTATTCATGCATAGATTGCAAATTTTAAAGTGGGACCGAGATTCAGCTTGAGTTGCCTGAACCAAGTTTGTTCTGCACTGAAACGCTGTTTTCTGACATTTCAGGGTCTAACTTCAAAAATCATGCAAAACACTTCTAACACCTTCAGATATGTTTCTCTGTGTTGCAAAATAGGTTTTATTCATGCACAGACTGCAAATTTAAAGTGGGACCGAGATTCAGCTTGCATTGCCTGAACAAACTTTGTTCTGCCCTGAAACGCTGTTTTCTGACATTTCAGGCTCTAACTTCAAAAATCATGCAAAACACTTCTAACACCTTAAGACATGTTTCTCTGCATTGCAAAATAGGTTTTATTCATGCATAGACAGCAATTTTAATTTGGGACAGAGTTTCAGCTTGCATTGCTTGAAACAAGTTTGATCTGCACTGAAACGCTGTTTTCTGACATTTCAGGATCTAACTTCAAAAATCATGCAAAACACTTCTAACACCTTCAGATATGTTTCTCTGTGTTGCAAAATAGGTTTTATTCATGCACAGACTGCAAATTTAAAGTGGGACCGAGATTCAGCTTGCATTGCTTGAACCAAGTTTGTTCTGCACTGAAACGCTGTTTTCTGACATTTCAGGCTCTAACTTCAAAAATCATGCAAAACACTTCTAACACCTTCAGATATGTTTCTCTGTGTTGCAAAATAGGTTTTATTCATGCACAGACTGCAAATTTAAAGTGGGACCGAGATTCAGCTTGCATTGCCTGAACCAACTTTGTTCTGCACTGAAACGCTGTTTTCTGACATTTCAGGGTCTAACTTCAAAAATCATGCAAAACACTTCTTACACCTTCAGATATGTTTCTCTGTGTTGCAAAATAGGTTTTATTCATGCACAGACTGCAAATTTAAAGTGGGACCGAGATTCAGCTTGCATTGCCTGAACAAACTTTGTTCTGCCCTGAAACGCTGTTTTCTGACATTTCAGGCTCTAACTTCAAAAATCATGCAAAACACTTCTAACACCTTAAGACATGTTTCTCTGCATTGCAAAATAGGTTTTATTCATGCATAGACAGCAATTTTAATTTGGGACAGAGTTTCAGCTTGCATTGCTTGAAACAAGTTTGTTCTGCATTGAAACGCTGTTTTCTGACATTTCAGGCTCTAACTTCAAAAATCATGCAAAACACTTCTAACACCTTAAGACATGTTTCTCTGCATTGCAAAATAGGTTTTATTCATGCATAGACAGCAATTTTAATTTGGGACAGAGTTTCAGCTTGCATTGCTTGAAACAAGTTTGTTCTGCACTGAAACGCTGTTTTCTGACATTTCAGGGTCTAACTTCAAAAATCATGCAAAACACTTCTAACACCTTCAGATATGTTTCTCTTTGTTGCAAAATAGGTTTTATTCATGCACAGACTGCAAATTCAAAGTGGGACCGAGATTCAGCTTGCATTGCCTGAACCAAGTTTGTTCTGCACTGAAACGCTGTTTTCTGACATTTCAGGCTCTAACTTCAAAAATCATGCAAAACACTTCTAACACCTTCAGATATGTTTCTCTGTGTTGCAAAATAGGTTTTATTCATGCATAGACAGCAATTTTAATTTGGGACAGAGTTTCAACTTGCATTGTTTGAAACAAGTTTGTTCTGCACTGAAACGCTGTTTTCTGACATTTCAGGCTCTAACTTCAAAAATCATGCAAAACACTTCTAACACCTTCAGATATGTTTCTCTTTGTTGCAAAATAGGTTTTATTCATGCACAGACTGCAAATTTTAAAGTGGGACCGAGATTCAGCTTGAGTTGCCTGAACCAAGTTTGTTCTGCACTGAAACGCTGTTTTCTGACATTTCAGGGTCTAACTTCAAAAATCATGCAAAACACTTCTAACACCTTCAGATATGTTTCTCTGTGTTGCAAAATAGGTTTTATTCATGCACAGACTGCAAATTTAAAGTGGGACCGAGATTCAGCTTGCATTGCTTGAACCAAGTTTGTTCTGCACTGAAACGCTGTTTTCTGACATTTCAGGCTCTAACTTCAAAAATCAAGCAAAACACTTCTAACACCTTCAGATATGTTTCTCTGTGTTGCAAAAAGAGGTTTTATTCATGCACAGACTGCAAATTTAAAGTGGGACCGAGATTCAGCTTGCATTGCCTGAACCAACTTTGTTCTGCACTGAAACGCTGTTTTCTGACATTTCAGGGTCTAACTTCAAAAATCATGCAAAACACTTCTTACACCTTCAGATATGTTTCTCTGTGTTGCAAAATAGGTTTTATTCATGCACAGACTGCAAATTTAAAGTGGGACCGAGATTCAGCTTGCATTGCCTGAACAAACTTTGTTCTGCCCTGAAACGCTGTTTTCTGACATTTCAGGCTCTAACTTCAAAAATCATGCAAAACACTTCTAACACCTTCAGATATGTTTCTCTTTGTTGCAAAATAGGTTTTATTCATGCAGACTGCAAATTCAAAGTGGGACCGAGATTCAGCTTGCATTGCTTGAACCAAGTTTGTTCTGCGCTGAAACGCTGTTTTCTGACATTTCAGGCTCTAACTTCAAAAATCATGCAAAACATTTCTAACACCTTCAGATATGTTTCTCTGTGTTGCAAAATAGGTTTTATTCATGCATAGACTGCAAATTTTAAAGTGGGACCGAGATTCAGCTTGAGTTGCCTGAACCAAGTTTGTTCTGCACTGAAACGCTGTTTTCTGACATTTCAGGGTCTAACTTCAAAAATCATGCAAAACACTTCTAACACCTTCAGATATGTTTCTCTGTGTTGCAAAATAGGGTTTATTCATGCACAGACTGCAAATTTAAAGTGGGACCGAGATTCAGCTTGCATTGCCTGAACAAACTTTGTTCTGCCCTGAAACGCTGTTTTCTGACATTTCAGGCTCTAACTTCAAAAATCATGCAAAACACTTCTAACACCTTAAGACATGTTTCTCTGCATTGCAAAATAGGTTTTATTCATGCATAGACAGCAATTTTAATTTGGGACAGAGTTTCAGCTTGCATTGCTTGAAACAAGTTTGTTCTGCAATGAAACGCTGTTTTCTGACATTTCAGGATCTAACTTCAAAAATCATGCAAAACACTTCTAACACCTTCAGATATGTTTCTCTGTGTTGCAAAATAGGTTTTATTCATGCACAGACTGCAAATTTAAAGTGGGACCGAGATTCAGCTTGCATTGCTTGAACCAAGTTTGTTCTGCACTGAAACGCTGTTTTCTGACATTTCAGGGTCTAACTTCAAAAATCATGCAAAACACTTCTAACACCTTCAGATATGTTTCTCTGTGTTGCAAAATAGGTTTTATTCATGCACAGACTGCAAATTTAAAGTGGGACCGAGATTCAGCTTGCATTGCCTGAACCAACTTTGTTCTGCACTGAAACGCTGTATTCTGACATTTCAGGGTCTAACTTCAAAAATCATGCAAAACACTTCTAACACCTTCAGATATGTTTCTCTGTGTTGCAAAATAGGTTTTATTCATGCATAGACAGCAATTTTAATTTGGGACAGAGTTTCAGCTTGCATTGCTTGAAACAAGTTTGTTCTGCACTGAAACGCTGTTTTCTGACATTTCAGGCTCTAACTTCAAAAATCATGCAAAACACTTCTAACACCTTAAGACATGTTTCTCTGCATTGCAAAATAGGTTTTATTCATGCATAGACAGCAATTTTAATTTGGGACAGAGTTTCAGCTTGCATTGCTTGAAACAAGTTTGTTCTGCACTGAAACGCTGTTTTCTGACATTTCAGGCTCTAACTTCAAAAATCATGCAAAACACTTCTAACACCTTCAGATATGTTTCTCTTTGTTGCAAAATAGGTTTTATTCATGCAGACTGCAAATTCAAAGTGGGACCGAGATTCAGCTTGCATTGCTTGAACCAAGTTTGTTCTGCGCTGAAACGCTGTTTTCTGACATTTCAGGCTCTAACTTCAAAAATCATGCAAAACATTTCTAACACCTTCAGATATGTTTCTCTGTGTTGCAAAATAGGTTTTATTCATGCATAGACTGCAAATTTTAAAGTGGGACCGAGATTCAGCTTGAGTTGCCTGAACCAAGTTTGTTCTGCACTGAAACGCTGTTTTCTGACATTTCAGGGTCTAACTTCAAAAATCATGCAAAACACTTCTAACACCTTCAGATATGTTTCTCTGTGTTGCAAAATAGGGTTTATTCATGCACAGACTGCAAATTTAAAGTGGGACCGAGATTCAGCTTGCATTGCCTGAACAAACTTTGTTCTGCCCTGAAACGCTGTTTTCTGACATTTCAGGCTCTAACTTCAAAAATCATGCAAAACACTTCTAACACCTTAAGACATGTTTCTCTGCATTGCAAAATAGGTTTTATTCATGCATAGACAGCAATTTTAATTTGGGACAGAGTTTCAGCTTGCATTGCTTGAAACAAGTTTGTTCTGCAATGAAACGCTGTTTTCTGACATTTCAGGATCTAACTTCAAAAATCATGCAAAACACTTCTAACACCTTCAGATATGTTTCTCTGTGTTGCAAAATAGGTTTTATTCATGCACAGACTGCAAATTTAAAGTGGGACCGAGATTCAGCTTGCATTGCTTGAACCAAGTTTGTTCTGCACTGAAACGCTGTTTTCTGACATTTCAGGGTCTAACTTCAAAAATCATGCAAAACACTTCTAACACCTTCAGATATGTTTCTCTGTGTTGCAAAATAGGTTTTATTCATGCACATACTGCAAATTTAAAGTGGGACCGAGATTCAGCTTGCATTGCCTGAACCAACTTTGTTCTGCACTGAAACGCTGTATTCTGACATTTCAGGGTCTAACTTCAAAAATCATGCAAAACACTTCTAACACCTTCAGATATGTTTCTCTGTGTTGCAAAATATGTTTTATTCATGCATAGACAGCAATTTTAATTTGGGACAGAGTTTCAGCTTGCATTGCTTGAAACAAGTTTGTTCTGCACTGAAACGCTGTTTTCTGACATTTCAGGCTCTAACTTCAAAAATCATGCAAAACACTTCTAACACCTTAAGACATGTTTCTCTGCATTGCAAAATAGGTTTTATTCATGCATAGACAGCAATTTTAATTTGGGACAGAGTTTCAGCTTGCATTGCTTGAAACAAGTTTGTTCTGCACTGAAACGCTGTTTTCTGACATTTCAGGCTCTAACTTCAAAAATCATGCAAAACACTTCTAACACCTTCAGATATGTTTCTCTTTGTTGCAAAATAGGTTTTATTCATGCAGACTGCAAATTCAAAGTGGGACCGAGATTCAGCTTGCATTGCTTGAACCAAGTTTGTTCTGCGCTGAAACGCTGTTTTCTGACATTTCAGGCTCTAACTTCAAAAATCATGCAAAACATTTCTAACACCTTCAGATATGTTTCTCTGTGTTGCAAAATAGGTTTTATTCATGCATAGACTGCAAATTTTAAAGTGGGACCGAGATTCAGCTTGAGTTGCCTGAACCAAGTTTGTTCTGCACTGAAACGCATTCTGCATTTCAGGGTCTAACTTCAAAAATCACGCATTCTGCATTCTGACATTTCAGGGTCTAACTTCAAAAATCATGCAAAACACTTCTAACACCTTCAGATATGTTTCTCTGTGTTGCAAAATAGGGTTTATTCATGCACAGACTGCAAATTTAAAGTGGGACCGAGATTCAGCTTGCATTGCCTGAACAAACTTTGTTCTGCCCTGAAACGCTGTTTTCTGACATTTCAGGCTCTAACTTCAAAAATCATGCAAAACACTTCTAACACCTTAAGACATGTTTCTCTGCATTGCAAAATAGGTTTTATTCATGCATAGACAGCAATTTTAATTTGGGACAGAGTTTCAGCTTGCATTGCTTGAAACAAGTTTGTTCTGCAATGAAACGCTGTTTTCTGACATTTCAGGATCTAACTTCAAAAATCATGCAAAACACTTCTAACACCTTCAGATATGTTTCTCTGTGTTGCAAAATAGGTTTTATTCATGCACAGACTGCAAATTTAAAGTGGGACCGAGATTCAGCTTGCATTGCTTGAACCAAGTTTGTTCTGCACTGAAACGCTGTTTTCTGACATTTCAGGGTCTAACTTCAAAAATCATGCAAAACACTTCTAACACCTTCAGATATGTTTCTCTGTGTTGCAAAATAGGTTTTATTCATGCACAGACTGCAAATTTAAAGTGGGACCGAGATTCAGCTTGCATTGCCTGAACCAACTTTGTTCTGCACTGAAACGCTGTATTCTGACATTTCAGGGTCTAACTTCAAAAATCATGCAAAACACTTCTAACACCTTCAGATATGTTTCTCTGTGTTGCAAAATAGGTTTTATTCATGCATAGACAGCAATTTTAATTTGGGACAGAGTTTCAGCTTGCATTGCTTGAAACAAGTTTGTTCTGCACTGAAACGCTGTTTTCTGACATTTCAGGCTCTAACTTCAAAAATCATGCAAAACACTTCTAACACCTTAAGACATGTTTCTCTGCATTGCAAAATAGGTTTTATTCATGCATAGACAGCAATTTTAATTTGGGACAGAGTTTCAGCTTGCATTGCTTGAAACAAGTTTGTTCTGCACTGAAACGCTGTTTTCTGACATTTCAGGGTCTAACTTCAAAAATCATGCAAAACACTTCTAACACCTTCAGATATGTTTCTCTTTGTTGCAAAATAGGTTTTATTCATGCATAGACTGCAAATTTTAAAGTGGGACCGAGATTCAGCTTGAGTTGCCTGAACCAAGTTTGTTCTGCACTGAAACGCTGTTTTCTGACATTTCAGGGTCTAACTTCAAAAATCATGCAAAACACTTCTAACACCTTCAGATATGTTTCTCTGTGTTGCAAAATAGGGTTTATTCATGCACAGACTGCAAATTTAAAGTGGGACCGAGATTCAGCTTGCATTGCCTGAACAAACTTTGTTCTGCCCTGAAACGCTGTTTTCTGACATTTCAGGCTCTAACTTCAAAAATCATGCAAAACACTTCTAACACCTTAAGACATGTTTCTCTGCATTGCAAAATAGGTTTTATTCATGCATAGACAGCAATTTTAATTTGGGACAGAGTTTCAGCTTGCATTGCTTGAAACAAGTTTGTTCTGCAATGAAACGCTGTTTTCTGACATTTCAGGATCTAACTTCAAAAATCATGCAAAACACTTCTAACACCTTCAGATATGTTTCTCTGTGTTGCAAAATAGGTTTTATTCATGCACAGACTGCAAATTTAAAGTGGGACCGAGATTCAGCTTGCATTGCTTGAACCAAGTTTGTTCTGCACTGAAACGCTGTTTTCTGACATTTCAGGCTCTAACTTCAAAAATCATGCAAAACACTTCTAACACCTTCAGATACGTTTCTCTGTGTTGCAAAATAGGTTTTATTCATGCACAGACTGCAAATTTAAAGTGGGACCGAGATTCAGCTTGCATTGCCTGAACCAACTTTGTTCTGCACTGAAACGCTGTTTTCTGACATTTCAGGGTCTAACTTCAAAAATCATGCAAAACACTTCTTACACCTTCAGATATGTTTCTCTGTGTTGCAAAATAGGTTTTATTCATGCACAGACTGCAAATTTAAAGTGGGACCGAGATTCAGCTTGCGTTGCCTGAACCAACTTTGTTCTGCACTGAAACGCTGTTTTCTGACATTTCAGGCTCTAACTTCAAAAATCATGCAAAACACTTCTAACACCTTCAGATATGTTTCTCTGTATTGCAAAATAGGTTTTATTCATGCATAGACAGCAATTTTAATTTGGGACAGAGTTTCAGCTTGCATTGCTTGAAACAAGTTTGTTCTGCACTGAAACGCTGTTTTCTGACATTTCAGGCTCTAACTTCAAAAATCATGCAAAACACTTCTAACACCTTAAGACATGTTTCTCTGCATTGCAAAATAGGTTTTATTCATGCATAGACAGCAATTTTAATTTGGGACAGAGTTTCAGCTTGCATTGCTTGAAACAAGTTTGTTCTGCACTGAAACGCTGTTTTCTGACATTTCAGGGTCTAACTTCAAAAATCATGCAAAACACTTCTAACACCTTCAGATATGTTTCTCTTTGTTGCAAAATAGGTTTTATTCATGCACAGACTGCAAATTCAAAGTGGGACCGAGATTCAGCTTGCATTGCTTGAACCAAGTTTGTTCTGCGCTGAAACGCTGTTTTCTGACATTTCAGGCTCTAACTTCAAAAATCATGCAAAACACTTCTAACACCTTCAGATATGTTTCTCTGTGTTGCAAAATAGGTTTCATTCATGCACAGACTGCAAATTTAAAGTGGGACCGAGATTCAGCTTACATTGCCTGAACCAAGTTTGTTCTGCACTGAAACGCTGTTTTCTGACATTTCAGGCTCTAACTTCAAAAATCATGCAAAACACTTCTAACACCTTCAGATATGTTTCTCTGTGTTGCAAAATAGGTTTTATTCATGCATAGACAGCAATTTTAATTTGGGACAGAGTTTCAGCTTGCATTGTTTGAAACAAGTTTGTTCTGCACTGAAACGCTGTTTTCTGACATTTCAGGCTCTAACTTCAAAAATCATGCAAAACACTTCTAACACCTTCAGATATGTTTCTCTTTGTTGCAAAATAGGTTTTATTCATGCACAGACTGCAAATTTAAAGTGGGACCGAGATTCAGCTTGCATTGCTTGAACCAAGTTTGTTCTGCGCCGAAACGCTGTTTTCTGACATTTCAGGGTCTAACTTCAAAAATCATGCAAAACACTTCTAACACCTTCAGATATGTTTCTCTGTGTTGCAAAATAGGTTTCATTCATGCACAGACTGCAAATTTAAAGTGGGACCGAGATTCAGCTTGCATTGCCTGAACCAAGTTTGTTCTGCACTGAAACGCTGTTTTCTGACATTTCAGGGTCTAACTTCAAAAATCATGCAAAACATTTCTAACACCTTCAGATATGTTTCTCTGTGTTGCAAAATAGGTTTTATTCATGCATAGACTGCAAATTTTAAAGTGGGACCGAGATTCAGCTTGAGTTGCCTGAACCAAGTTTGTTCTGCACTGAAACGCTGTTTTCTGACATTTCAGGGTCTAACTTCAAAAATCATGCAAAACACTTCTAACACCTTCAGATATGTTTCTCTGTGTTGCAAAATAGGTTTTATTCATGCACAGACTGCAAATTTAAAGTGGGACCGAGATTCAGCTTGCATTGCCTGAACAAACTTTGTTCTGCCCTGAAACGCTGTTTTCTGACATTTCAGGCTCTAACTTCAAAAATCATGCAAAACACTTCTAACACCTTAAGACATGTTTCTCTTTGTTGCAAAATAGGTTTTATTCATGCACAGACTGCAAATTCAAAGTGGGACCGAGATTCAGCTTGCATTGCTTGAACCAAGTTTGTTCTGCGCTGAAACGCTGTTTTCTGACATTTCAGGCTCTAACTTCAAAAATCATGCAAAACACTTCTAACACCTTCAGATATGTTTCTCTGTGTTGCAAAATAGGGTTTATTCATGCACAGACTGCAAATTTAAAGTGGGACCGAGATTCAGCTTGCATTGCCTGAACAAACTTTGTTCTGCCCTGAAACGCTGTTTTCTGACATTTCAGGCTCTAACTTCAAAAATCATGCAAAACACTTCTAACACCTTAAGACATGTTTCTCTGCATTGCAAAATAGGTTTTATTCATGCATAGACAGCAATTTTAATTTGGGACAGAGTTTCAGCTTGCATTGCTTGAAACAAGTTTGTTCTGCAATGAAACGCTGTTTTCTGACATTTCAGGATCTAACTTCAAAAATCATGCAAAACACTTCTAACACCTTCAGATATGTTTCTCTGTGTTGCAAAATAGGTTTTATTCATGCACAGACTGCAAATTTAAAGTGGGACCGAGATTCAGCTTGCATTGCTTGAACCAAGTTTGTTCTGCACTGAAACGCTGTTTTCTGACATTTCAGGGTCTAACTTCAAAAATCATGCAAAACACTTCTAACACCTTCAGATATGTTTCTCTGTGTTGCAAAATAGGTTTTATTCATGCACAGACTGCAAATTTAAAGTGGGACCGAGATTCAGCTTGCATTGCCTGAACCAACTTTGTTCTGCACTGAAACGCTGTATTCTGACATTTCAGGGTCTAACTTCAAAAATCATGCAAAACACTTCTAACACCTTCAGATATGTTTCTCTGTGTTGCAAAATAGGTTTTATTCATGCATAGACAGCAATTTTAATTTGGGACAGAGTTTCAGCTTGCATTGCTTGAAACAAGTTTGTTCTGCACTGAAACGCTGTTTTCTGACATTTCAGGGTCTAACTTCAAAAATCATGCAAAACACTTCTAACACCTTCAGATATGTTTCTCTGTGTTGCAAAATAGGTTTTATTCATGCATAGACAGCAATTTTAATTTGGGACAGAGTTTCAGCTTGCATTGCTTGAAACAAGTTTGTTCTGCACTGAAACGCTGTTTTCTGACATTTCAGGGTCTAACTTCAAAAATCATGCAAAACACTTCTAACACCTTCAGATATGTTTCTCTGCATTGCAAAATAGGTTTTATTCATGCATAGACAGCAATTTTAATTTGGGACAGAGTTTCAGCTTGCATTGCTTGAAACAAGTTTGTTCTGCACTGAAACGCTGTTTTCTGACATTTCAGGGTCTAACTTCAAAAATCATGCAAAACACTTCTAACACCTTCAGATATGTTTCTCTTTGTTGCAAAATAGGTTTTATTCATGCATAGACTGCAAATTTTAAAGTGGGACCGAGATTCAGCTTGAGTTGCCTGAACCAAGTTTGTTCTGCACTGAAACGCTGTTTTCTGACATTTCAGGGTCTAACTTCAAAAATCATGCAAAACACTTCTAACACCTTCAGATATGTTTCTCTGTGTTGCAAAATAGGGTTTATTCATGCACAGACTGCAAATTTAAAGTGGGACCGAGATTCAGCTTGCATTGCCTGAACAAACTTTGTTCTGCCCTGAAACGCTGTTTTCTGACATTTCAGGCTCTAACTTCAAAAATCATGCAAAACACTTCTAACACCTTAAGACATGTTTCTCTGCATTGCAAAATAGGTTTTATTCATGCATAGACAGCAATTTTAATTTGGGACAGAGTTTCAGCTTGCATTGCTTGAAACAAGTTTGTTCTGCAATGAAACGCTGTTTTCTGACATTTCAGGATCTAACTTCAAAAATCATGCAAAACACTTCTAACACCTTCAGATATGTTTCTCTGTGTTGCAAAATAGGTTTTATTCATGCACAGACTGCAAATTTAAAGTGGGACCGAGATTCAGCTTGCATTGCTTGAACCAAGTTTGTTCTGCACTGAAACGCTGTTTTCTGACATTTCAGGCTCTAACTTCAAAAATCATGCAAAACACTTCTAACACCTTCAGATACGTTTCTCTGTGTTGCAAAATAGGTTTTATTCATGCACAGACTGCAAATTTAAAGTGGGACCGAGATTCAGCTTGCATTGCCTGAACCAACTTTGTTCTGCACTGAAACGCTGTTTTCTGACATTTCAGGGTCTAACTTCAAAAATCATGCAAAACACTTCTTACACCTTCAGATATGTTTCTCTGTGTTGCAAAATAGGTTTTATTCATGCACAGACTGCAAATTTAAAGTGGGACCGAGATTCAGCTTGCGTTGCCTGAACCAACTTTGTTCTGCACTGAAACGCTGTTTTCTGACATTTCAGGCTCTAACTTCAAAAATCATGCAAAACACTTCTAACACCTTCAGATATGTTTCTCTGTATTGCAAAATAGGTTTTATTCATGCATAGACAGCAATTTTAATTTGGGACAGAGTTTCAGCTTGCATTGCTTGAAACAAGTTTGTTCTGCACTGAAACGCTGTTTTCTGACATTTCAGGCTCTAACTTCAAAAATCATGCAAAACACTTCTAACACCTTAAGACATGTTTCTCTGCATTGCAAAATAGGTTTTATTCATGCATAGACAGCAATTTTAATTTGGGACAGAGTTTCAGCTTGCATTGCTTGAAACAAGTTTGTTCTGCACTGAAACGCTGTTTTCTGACATTTCAGGGTCTAACTTCAAAAATCATGCAAAACACTTCTAACACCTTCAGATATGTTTCTCTTTGTTGCAAAATAGGTTTTATTCATGCACAGACTGCAAATTCAAAGTGGGACCGAGATTCAGCTTGCATTGCTTGAACCAAGTTTGTTCTGCGCTGAAACGCTGTTTTCTGACATTTCAGGCTCTAACTTCAAAAATCATGCAAAACACTTCTAACACCTTCAGATATGTTTCTCTGTGTTGCAAAATAGGTTTCATTCATGCACAGACTGCAAATTTAAAGTGGGACCGAGATTCAGCTTACATTGCCTGAACCAAGTTTGTTCTGCACTGAAACGCTGTTTTCTGACATTTCAGGCTCTAACTTCAAAAATCATGCAAAACACTTCTAACACCTTCAGATATGTTTCTCTGTGTTGCAAAATAGGTTTTATTCATGCATAGACAGCAATTTTAATTTGGGACAGAGTTTCAGCTTGCATTGTTTGAAACAAGTTTGTTCTGCACTGAAACGCTGTTTTCTGACATTTCAGGCTCTAACTTCAAAAATCATGCAAAACACTTCTAACACCTTCAGATATGTTTCTCTTTGTTGCAAAATAGGTTTTATTCATGCACAGACTGCAAATTTAAAGTGGGACCGAGATTCAGCTTGCATTGCTTGAACCAAGTTTGTTCTGCGCCGAAACGCTGTTTTCTGACATTTCAGGGTCTAACTTCAAAAATCATGCAAAACACTTCTAACACCTTCAGATATGTTTCTCTGTGTTGCAAAATAGGTTTCATTCATGCACAGACTGCAAATTTAAAGTGGGACCGAGATTCAGCTTGCATTGCCTGAACCAAGTTTGTTCTGCACTGAAACGCTGTTTTCTGACATTTCAGGGTCTAACTTCAAAAATCATGCAAAACATTTCTAACACCTTCAGATATGTTTCTCTGTGTTGCAAAATAGGTTTTATTCATGCATAGACTGCAAATTTTAAAGTGGGACCGAGATTCAGCTTGAGTTGCCTGAACCAAGTTTGTTCTGCACTGAAACGCTGTTTTCTGACATTTCAGGGTCTAACTTCAAAAATCATGCAAAACACTTCTAACACCTTCAGATATGTTTCTCTGTGTTGCAAAATAGGTTTTATTCATGCACAGACTGCAAATTTAAAGTGGGACCGAGATTCAGCTTGCATTGCCTGAACAAACTTTGTTCTGCCCTGAAACGCTGTTTTCTGACATTTCAGGCTCTAACTTCAAAAATCATGCAAAACACTTCTAACACCTTAAGACATGTTTCTCTTTGTTGCAAAATAGGTTTTATTCATGCACAGACTGCAAATTCAAAGTGGGACCGAGATTCAGCTTGCATTGCTTGAACCAAGTTTGTTCTGCGCTGAAACGCTGTTTTCTGACATTTCAGGCTCTAACTTCAAAAATCATGCAAAACACTTCTAACACCTTCAGATATGTTTCTCTGTGTTGCAAAATAGGTTTCATTCATGCACAGACTGCAAATTTAAAGTGGGACCGAGATTCAGCTTGCATTGCCTGAACCAAGTTTGTTCTGCACTGAAACGCTGTTTTCTGACATTTCAGGCTCTAACTTCAAAAATCATGCAAAACACTTCTAACACCTTCAGATATGTTTCTCTTTGTTGCAAAATAGGTTTTATTCATGCACAGACTGCAAATTTAAAGTGGGACCGAGATTCAGCTTGCATTGCTTGAACCAAGTTTGTTCTGCGCCGAAACGCTGTTTTCTGACATTTCAGGGTCTAACTTCAAAAATCATGCAAAACACTTCTAACACCTTCAGATATGTTTCTCTGTGTTGCAAAATAGGTTTCATTCATGCACAGACTGCAAATTTAAAGTGGGACCGAGATTCAGCTTGCATTGCCTGAACCAAGTTTGTTCTGCACTGAAACGCTGTTTTCTGACATTTCAGGGTCTAACTTCAAAAATCATGCAAAACATTTCTAACACCTTCAGATATGTTTCTCTGTGTTGCAAAATAGGTTTTATTCATGCATAGACTGCAAATTTTAAAGTGGGACCGAGATTCAGCTTGAGTTGCCTGAACCAAGTTTGTTCTGCACTGAAACGCTGTTTTCTGACATTTCAGGGTCTAACTTCAAAAATCATGCAAAACACTTCTAACACCTTCAGATATGTTTCTCTGTGTTGCAAAATAGGTTTTATTCATGCACAGACTGCAAATTTACAGTGGGACCGAGATTCAGCTTGCATTGCCTGAACAAACTTTGTTCTGCCCTGAAACGCTGTTTTCTGACATTTCAGGCTCTAACTTCAAAAATCATGCAAAACACTTCTAACACCTTAAGACATGTTTCTCTGCATTGCAAAATAGGTTTTATTCATGCATAGACAGCAATTTTAATTTGGGACAGAGTTTCAGCTTGCATTGCTTGAAACAAGTTTGTTCTGCACTGAAACGCTGTTTTCTGACATTTCAGGATCTAACTTCAAAAATCATGCAAAACACTTCTAACACCTTCAGATATGTTTCTCTGTGTTGCAAAATAGGTTTTATTCATGCACAGACTGCAAATTTAAAGTGGGACCGAGATTCAGCTTGCATTGCTTGAAACAAGTTTGTTCTGCACTGAAACGCTGTTTTCTGACATTTCAGGGTCTAACTTCAAAAATCATGCAAAACACTTCTAACACCTTCAGATATGTTTCTCTGTGTTGCAAAATAGGTTTTATTCATGCACAGACTGCAAATTTAAAGTGGGACCGAGATTCAGCTTGCATTGCCTGAACCAACTTTGTTCTGCACTGAAACGCTGTTTTCTGACATTTCAGGGTCTAACTTCAAAAATCATGCAAAACACTTCTTACACCTTCAGATATGTTTCTCTGTGTTGCAAAATAGGTTTTATTCATGCACAGACTGCAAATTTAAAGTGGGACCGAGATTCAGCTTGCATTGCCTGAACAAACTTTGTTCTGCCCTGAAACGCTGTTTTCTGACATTTCAGGCTCTAACTTCAAAAATCATGCAAAACACTTCTAACACCTTAAGACATGTTTCTGTGCATTGCAAAATAGGTTTTATTCATGCATAGACAGCAATTTTAATTTGGGACAGAGTTTCAGCTTGCATTGCTTGAAACAAGTTTGTTCTGCACTGAAACGCTGTTTTCTGACATTTGAGGGTCTAACTTCAAAAATCATGCAAAACACTTCTAACACCTTCAGATATGTTTCTCTTTGTTGCAAAATAGGTTTTATTCATGCACAGACTGCAAATTCAAAGTGGGACCGAGATTCAGCTTGCATTGCTTGAACCAAGTTTGTTCTGCGCTGAAACGCTGTTTTCTGACATTTCAGGCTCTAACTTCAAAAATCATGCAAAACATTTCTAACACCTTCAGATATGTTTCTCTGTGTTGCAAAATAGGTTTTATTCATGCATAGACTGCAAATTTTAAAGTGGGACCGAGATTCAGCTTGAGTTGCCTGAACCAAGTTTGTTCTGCACTGAAACGCTGTTTTCTGACATTTCAGGGTCTAACTTCAAAAATCATGCAAAACACTTCTAACACCTTCAGATATGTTTCTCTGTGTTGCAAAATAGGGTTTATTCATGCACAGACTGCAAATTTAAAGTGGGACCGAGATTCAGCTTGCATTGCCTGAACAAACTTTGTTCTGCCCTGAAACGCTGTTTTCTGACATTTCAGGCTCTAACTTCAAAAATCATGCAAAACACTTCTAACACCTTAAGACATGTTTCTCTGCATTGCAAAATAGGTTTTATTCATGCATAGACAGCAATTTTAATTTGGGACAGAGTTTCAGCTTGCATTGCTTGAAACAAGTTTGTTCTGCACTGAAACGCTGTTTTCTGACATTTCAGGCTCTAACTTCAAAAATCATGCAAAACACTTCTAACACCTTCAGATATGTTTCTCTGTGTTGCAAAATAGGTTTTATTCATGCATAGACAGCAATTTTAATGTGGGACAGAGTTTCAGCTTGCATTGCTTGAAACAAGTTTGTTCTGCACTGAAACGCTGTTTTCTGACATTTCAGGCTCTAACTTCATAAATCATGCAAAACACTTCTAACACCTTCAGATATGTTTCTCTGTGTTGCAAAATAGGTTTTATTCATGCACAGACTGCAAATTTAAAGTGGGACCGAGATTCAGCTTGAGTTGCCTGAACCAAGTTTGTTCTGCACTGAAACGCTGTTTTCTGACATTTCAGGGTCTAACTTCAAAAATCATGCAAAACAATTCTAACACCTTCAGATATGTTTCTCTGTGTTGCAAAATAGGTTTTATTCATGCACAGACTGCAAATTTAAAGTGGGACCGAGATTCAGCTTGCATTGCCTGAACCAACTTTGTTCTGCGCTGAAACACTGTTTTCTGACATTTCAGGCTCTAACTTCAAAAATCATGCAAAACACTTCTAACACCTTAAGACATGTTTCTCTGCATTGCAAAATAGGTTTTATTCATGCATAGACAGCAATTTTAATTTGGGACAGAGTTTCAGCTTGCATTGCTTGAAACAAGTTTGTTCTGCACTGAAACGCTGTTTTCTGACATTTCAGGATCTAACTTCAAAAATCATGCAAAACACTTCTAACACCTTCAGATATGTTTCTCTGTGTTGCAAAATAGGTTTTATTCATGCACAGACTGCAAATTTAAAGTGGGACCGAGATTCAGCTTGCATTGCTTGAACCAAGTTTGTTCTGCACTGAAACGCTGTTTTCTGACATTTCAGGCTCTAACTTCAAAAATCATGCAAAACACTTCTAACACCTTCAGATATGTTTCTCTGTGTTGCAAAATAGGTTTTATTCATGCACAGACTGCAAATTTAAAGTGGGACCGAGATTCAGCTTGCATTGCCTGAACCAACTTTGTTCTGCACTGAAACGCTGTTTTCTGACATTTCAGGGTCTAACTTCAAAAATCATGCAAAACACTTCTTACACCTTCAGATATGTTTCTCTGTGTTGCAAAATAGGTTTTATTCATGCACAGACTGCAAATTTAAAGTGGGACCGAGATTCAGCTTGCATTGCCTGAACAAACTTTGTTCTGCCCTGAAACGCTGTTTTCTGACATTTCAGGCTCTAACTTCAAAAATCATGCAAAACACTTCTAACACCTTAAGACATGTTTCTCTGCATTGCAAAATAGGTTTTATTCATGCATAGACAGCAATTTTAATTTGGGACAGAGTTTCAGCTTGCATTGCTTGAAACAAGTTTGTTCTGCACTGAAACGCTGTTTTCTGACATTTCAGGATCTAACTTCAAAAATCATGCAAAACACTTCTAACACCTTCAGATATGTTTCTCTGTGTTGCAAAATAGGTTTTATTCATGCACAGACTGCAAATTTAAAGTGGGACCGAGATTCAGCTTGCATTGCTTGAACCAAGTTTGTTCTGCACTGAAACGCTGTTTTCTGACATTTCAGGCTCTAACTTCAAAAATCATGCAAAACACTTCTAACACCTTCAGATATGTTTCTCTGTGTTGCAAAATAGGTTTTATTCATGCACAGACTGCAAATTTAAAGTGGGACCGAGATTCAGCTTGCATTGCCTGAACCAACTTTGTTCTGCACTGAAACGCTGTTTTCTGACATTTCAGGGTCTAACTTCAAAAATCATGCAAAACACTTCTTACACCTTCAGATATGTTTCTCTGTGTTGCAAAATAGGTTTTATTCATGCACAGACTGCAAATTTAAAGTGGGACCGAGATTCAGCTTGCGTTGCCTGAACCAAGTTTGTTCTGCGCTGAAACGCTGTTTTCTGACATTTCAGGCTCTAACTTCAAAAATCATGCAAAACACTTCTAACACCTTCAGATATGTTTCTCTGTGTTGCAAAATAGGTTTTATTCATGCATAGACAGCAATTTTAATTTGGGACAGAGTTTCAGCTTGCATTGCTTGAAACAAGTTTGTTCTGCACTGAAACGCTGTTTTCTGACATTTCAGGCTCTAACTTCAAAAATCATGCAAAACACTTCTAACACCTTCAGATATGTTTCTCTGTGTTGCAAAATAGGTTTTATTCATGCATAGACAGCAATTTTAATTTGGGACAGAGTTTCAGCTTGCATTGCTTGAAACAAGTTTGTTCTGCACTGAAACGCTGTTTTCTGACATTTCAGGCTCTAACTTCAAAAATCATGCAAAACACTTCTAACACCTTCAGATATGTTTCTCTGTGTTGCAAAATAGGTTTTATTCATGCACAGACTGCAAATTTAAAGTGGGACCGAGATTCAGCTTGAGTTGCCTGAACCAAGTTTGTTCTGCACTGAAACGCTGTTTTCTGACATTTCAGGGTCTAACTTCAAAAATCATGCAAAACAATTCTAACACCTTCAGATATGTTTCTCTGTGTTGCAAAATAGGTTTTATTCATGCACAGACTGCAAATTTAAAGTGGGACCGAGATTCAGCTTGCATTGCCTGAACCAACTTTGTTCTGCGCTGAAACGCTGTTTTCTGACATTTCAGGCTCTAACTTCAAAAATCATGCAAAACACTTCTAACACCTTAAGACATGTTTCTCTGCATTGCAAAATAGGTTTTATTCATGCATAGACAGCAATTTTAATTTGGGACCGAGATTCAGCTTGCATTGCTTGAACCAAGTTTGTTCTGCGCTGAAACGTTGTTTTCTGACATTTCAGGCTCTAACTTCAAAAATCATGCAAAACACTTCTAACACCTTCAGATATGTTTCTCTGTGTTGCAAAATAGCTTTAATTCATGCACAGACTGCAAATTTAAAGTGGGACGGAGATTCAGCTTGCATTGCTGGAACCAAGTTTGTTCTGCACTGAAACGCTGTTTTCTGACATTTCAGGCTCTAACTTCAAAAATCATGCAAAACACTTCTAACACCTTCAGATATGTTTCTCTGTGTTGCAAAATAGGTTTTATTCATGCATAGACAGCTATTTTAATTTGGGACAGAGTTTCAGCTTGCATTGCTTGAAACAAGTTTGTTCTGCACTGAAACGCTGTTTTCTGACATTTCAGGCTCTAACTTCAAAAATCATGCAAAACACTTCTAACACCTTCAGATATGTTTCTCTGTGTTGCAAAATAGGTTTTATTCATGCATAGACAGCAATTTTAATTTGGGACAGAGTTTCAGCTTGCATTGCTTGAAACAAGTTTGTTCTGCACTGAAACGCTGTTTTCTGACATTTCAGGCTCTAACTTCAAAAATCATGCAAAACACTTCTAACACCTTCAGATATGTTTCTCTGTGTTGCAAAATAGGTTTTATTCATGCACAGACTGCAAATTTAAAGTGGGACAGAGATTCAGCTTGAGTTGCCTGAACCAAGTTTGTTCTGCACTGAAACGCTGTTTTCTGACATTTCAGGCTCTAACTTCAAAAATCATGCAAAACACTTCTAACACCTTCAGATATGTTTCTCTGTGTTGCAAAATAGGTTTTATTCATGCATAGACAGCAATTTTAATTTGGGACAGAGTTTCAGCTTGCATTGCTTGAAACAAGTTTGTTCTGCACTGAAACGCTGTTTTCTGACATTTCAGGCTCTAACTTCAAAAATCATGCAAAACACTTCTAACACCTTCAGATATGTTTCTCTGTGTTGCAAAATAGGTTTTATTCATGCACAGACTGCAAATTTAAAGTGGGACCGAGATTCAGCTTGCATTGCCTGAACCAACTTTGTTCTGCGCTGAAACGCTGTTTTCTGACATTTCAGGCTCTAACTTCAAAAATCATGCAAAACACTTCTAACACCTTAAGACATGTTTCTCTGCATTGCAAAATAGGTTTTATTCATGCATAGACAGCAATTTTAATTTGGGACAGAGTTTCAGCTTGCATTGCTTGAAACAAGTTAGTTCTGCACTGAAACGCTGTTTTCTGACATTTCAGGGTCTAACTTCAAAAATCATGCAAAACACTTCTAACACCTTCAGATATGTTTCTCTGTGTTGCAAAATAGGTTTTATTCATGCACAGACTGCAAATTTAAAGTGGGACCGAGATTCAGCTTGCATTGCTGGAACCAAGTTTGTTCTGCACTGAAACACTGTTTTCTGACATTTCAGGCTCTAACTTCAAAAATCATGCAAAACACTTCTAACACCTTCAGATATGTTTCTCTGTGTTGCTAAATAGGTTTTATTCATGCATAGACAGCAATTTTAATTTGGGACAGAGATTCAGCTTGCATTGCTTGAACCAAGTTTGTTCTGCACTGAAACGCTGTTTTCTGACATTTCAGGCTCTAAGTTCAAAAATCATGCAAAACACTTCTAACACCTTAAGACATGTTTCTCTGCATTGCAAAGTAGGTTTTATTCATGCATAGACAGCAATTTTAATTTGGGACAGAGTTTCAGCTTGCATTGCTTAAAACAAGTTTGTTCTGCACTGAAACGCTGTTTTCTGACATTTCAGGCTCTCACTTCAAAAATCATGCAAAACACTTCTAACACCTTCAGATATGTTTCTCTGTGTTGCAAAATAGGTTTTATTCATGCATAGACTGCAAATTTTAAAGTGGGACCGAGATTCAGCTTGAGTTGCCTGAACCAACTTTGTTCTGCACTGACACGCTGTTTTCTGACATTTCAGGGTCTAACTTCAAAAATCATGCAAAACACTTCTAACACCTTCAGATATGTTTCTCTGTGTTGCAAAATAGGTTTTATTCATGCACAGACTGCAAATTTAAAGTGGGACCGAGATTCAGCTTGCATTGCCTGAACCAACTTTGTTCTGCGCTGAAACGCTGTTTTCTGACATTTCAGGCTCTAACTTCAAAAATCATGCAAAACACTTCTAACACCTTAAGACATGTTTCTCTGCATTGCAAAATAGGTTTTATTCATGCATAGACAGCAATTTTAATTTGGGACCGAGATTCAGCTTGCATTGCTTGAACCAAGTTTGTTCTGCACTGAAACGCTGTTTTCTGACATTTCAGGCTCTAACTTCAAAAATCATGCAAAACACTTCTAAAACCATCAGATATGTTTCTCTTTGTTGCAAAATAGGTTTTATTCATGCACAGACTGCAAATTTAAAGTGGGACCGAGATTCAGCTTGCATTGCTTGAACCAAGTTTGGTCTGCGCTGAAACGCTGTTTTCTGACATTTCAGGGTCTAACTTCAAAAATCATGCAAAACACTTCTAACACCTTCAGATATGTTTCTCTGTGTTGCAAAATAGGTTTCATTCATGCACAGACTGCAAATTTAAAGTGGGACCGAGATTCAGCTTGCATTGCCTGAACCAAGTTTGTTCTGCACTGAAACGCTGTTTTCTGACATTTCAGGCTCTAACTTCAAAAATCATGCAAAACACTTCTAACACCTTCAGATATGTTTCTCTGTGTTGCTAAATAGGTTTTATTCATGCATAGACAGCAATTTTAATTTGGGACAGAGATTCAGCTTGCATTGCTTGAACCAAGTTTGTTCTGCACTGAAACGCTGTTTTCTGACATTTCAGGCTCTAAGTTCAAAAATCATGCAAAACACTTCTAACACCTTAAGACATGTTTCTCTGCATTGCAAAGTAGGTTTTATTCATGCATAGACAGCAATTTTAATTTGGGACAGAGTTTCAGCTTGCATTGCTTAAAACAAGTTTGTTCTGCACTGAAACGCTGTTTTCTGACATTTCAGGCTCTCACTTCAAAAATCATGCAAAACACTTCTAACACCTTCAGATATGTTTCTCTGTGTTGCAAAATAGGTTTTATTCATGCATAGACTGCAAATTTTAAAGTGGGACCGAGATTCAGCTTGAGTTGCCTGAACCAACTTTGTTCTGCACTGACACGCTGTTTTCTGACATTTCAGGGTCTAACTTCAAAAATCATGCAAAACACTTCTAACACCTTCAGATATGTTTCTCTGTGTTGCAAAATAGGTTTTATTCATGCACAGACTGCAAATTTAAAGTGGGACCGAGATTCAGCTTGCATTGCCTGAACCAACTTTGTTCTGCGCTGAAACGCTGTTTTCTGACATTTCAGGCTCTAACTTCAAAAATCATGCAAAACACTTCTAACACCTTAAGACATGTTTCTCTGCATTGCAAAATAGGTTTTATTCATGCATAGACAGCAATTTTAATTTGGGACCGAGATTCAGCTTGCATTGCTTGAACCAAGTTTGTTCTGCGCTGAAACGCTGTTTTCTGACATTTCAGGCTCTAACTTCAAAAATCATGCAAAACACTTCTAACACCTTCAGATATGTTTCTCTTTGTTGCAAAATAGGTTTTATTCATGCACAGACTGCAAATTTAAAGTGGGACCGATATTCAGCTTGCATTGCTTGAACCAAGTTTGGTCTGCGCTGAAACGCTGTTTTCTGACATTTCAGGGTCTAACTTCAAAAATCATGCAAAACACTTCTAACACCTTCAGATATGTTTCTCTGTGTTGCAAAATAGGTTTCATTCATGCACAGACTGCAAATTTAAAGTGGGACCGAGATTCAGCTTGCATTGCCTGAACCAAGTTTGTTCTGCACTGAAACGCTGTTTTCTGACATTTCAGGGTCTAACTTCAAAAATCATGCAAAACATTTCTAACACCTTCAGATATGTTTCTCTGTGTTGCAAAATAGGTTTTATTCATGCATAGACTGCAAATTTTAAAGTGGGACCGAGATTCAGCTTGAGTTGCCTGAACCAAGTTTGTTCTGCACTGAAACGCTGTTTTCTGACATTTCAGGGTCTAACTTCAAAAATCATGCAAAACACTTCTAACACCTTCAGATATGTTTCTCTGTGTTGCAAAATAGGTTTTATTCATGCACAGACTGCAAATTTAAAGTGGGACCGAGATTCAGCTTGCGTTGCCTGAACCAACTTTGTTCTGCGCTGAAACGCTGTTTTCTGACATTTCAGGCTCTAACTTCAAAAATCATGCAAAACACTTCTAACACCTTAAGACATGTTTCTCTGCATTGCAAAATAGGTTTTATTCATGCATAGACAGCAATTTTAATTTGGGACAGAGTTTCAGCTTGCATTGCTTGAAACAAGTTTGTTCTGCACTGAAACGCTGTTTTCTGACATTTCAGGGTCTAACTTCAAAAATCATGCAAAACACTTCTAACACCTTCAGATATGTTTCTCTTTGTTGCAAAATAGGTTTTATTCATGCACAGACTGCAAATTCAAAGTGGGACCGAGATTCAGCTTGCATTGCCTGAACCAAGTTTGTTCTGCACTGAAACGCTGTTTTCTGACATTTCAGGGTCTAACTTCAAAAATCATGCAAAACATTTCTAACACCTTCAGATATGTTTCTCTGTGTTGCAAAATAGGTTTTATTCATGCATAGACTGCAAATTTTAAAGTGGGACCGAGATTCAGCTTGAGTTGCCTGAACCAAGTTTGTTCTGCACTGAAACGCTGTTTTCTGACATTTCAGGGTCTAACTTCAAAAATCATGCAAAACACTTCTAACACCTTCAGATATGTTTCTCTGTGTTGCAAAATAGGTTTTATTCATGCACAGACTGCAAATTTACAGTGGGACCGAGATTCAGCTTGCATTGCCTGAACAAACTTTGTTCTGCCCTGAAACGCTGTTTTCTGACATTTCAGGCTCTAACTTCAAAAATCATGCAAAACACTTCTAACACCTTAAGACATGTTTCTCTGCATTGCAAAATAGGTTTTATTCATGCATAGACAGCAATTTTAATTTGGGATAGAGTTTCAGCTTGCATTGCTTGAAACAAGTTTGTTCTGCACTGAAACGCTGTTTTCTGACATTTCAGGATCTAACTTCAAAAATCATGCAAAACACTTCTAACACCTTCAGATATGTTTCTCTGTGTTGCAAAATAGGTTTTATTCATGCACAGACTGCAAATTTAAAGTGGGACCGAGATTCAGCTTGCATTGCTTGAACCAAGTTTGTTCTGCACTGAAACGCTGTTTTCTGACATTTCAGGGTCTAACTTCAAAAATCATGCAAAACACTTGTAACACCTTCAGATATGTTTCTCTGTGTTGCAAAATAGGTTTTATTCATGCACAGACTGCAAATTTAAAGTGGGACCGAGATTCAGCTTGCATTGCCTGAACCAACTTTGTTCTGCACTGAAACGCTGTTTTAGGACATTTCAGGGTCTAACTTCAAAAATCATGCAAAACACTTCTTACACCTTCAGATATGTTTCTCTGTGTTGCAAAATAGGTTTTATTCATGCACAGACTGCAAATTTAAAGTGGGACCGAGATTCAGCTTGCATTGCCTGAACAAACTTTGTTCTGCCCTGAAACGCTGTTTTCTGACATTTCAGGCTCTAACTTCAAAAATCATGCAAAACACTTCTAACACCTTAAGACATGTTTCTCTGCATTGCAAAATAGGTTTTATTCATGCATAGACAGCAATTTTAATTTGGGACAGAGTTTCAGCTTGCATTGCTTGAAACAAGTTTGTTCTGCACTGAAACGCTGTTTTCTGACATTTCAGGCTCTAACTTCAAAAATCATGCAAAACACTTCTAACACCTTAAGACATGTTTCTGTGCATTGCAAAATAGGTTTTATTCATGCATAGACAGCAATTTTAATTTGGGACAGAGTTTCAGCTTGCATTGCTTGAAACAAGTTTGTTCTGCACTGAAACGCTGTTTTCTGAAATTTCAGGGTCTAACTTCAAAAATCATGCAAAACACTTCTAACACCTTCAGATATGTTTCTCTTTGTTGCAAAATAGGTTTTATTCATGCACAGACTGCAAATTCAAAGTGGGACCGAGATTCAGCTTGCATTGCTTGAACCAAGTTTGTTCTGCACTGAAACGCTGTTTTCTGACATTTCAGGCTCTAACTTCAAAAATCATGCAAAACACTTCTAACACCTTCAGATATGTTTCTCTGTGTTGCAAAATAGGTTTTATTCATGCACAGACTGCAAATTTAAAGTGGGACCGAGATTCAGCTTGCATTGCCTGAACCAACTTTGTTCTGCACTGAAACGCTGTTTTCTGACATTTCAGGGTCTAACTTCAAAAATCATGCAAAACACTTCTTACACCTTCAGATATGTTTCTCTGTGTTGCAAAATAGGTTTTATTCATGCACAGACTGCAAATTTAAAGTGGGACCGAGATTCAGCTTGCGTTGCCTGAACCAACTTTGTTCTGCGCTGAAACGCTGTTTTCTGACATTTCAGGCTCTAACTTCAAAAATCATGCAAAACACTTCTAACACCTTCAGATATGTTTCTCTGTGTTGCAAAATAGGTTTTATTCATGCATAGACAGCAATTTTAATTTGGGCCAGAGTTTCAGCTTGCATTGCTTGAAACAAGTTTGTTCTGCACTGAAACGCTGTTTTCTGACATTTCAGGCTCTAACTTCAAAAATCATGCAAAACACTTCTAACACCTTAAGACATGTTTCTCTGCATTGCAAAATAGGTTTTATTCATGCATAGACAGCAATTTTAATTTGGGACCGAGATTCAGCTTGCATTGCTTGAACCAAGTTTGTTCTGCGCTGAAATGCTGTTTTCTGACATTTCAGGCTCTAACTTCAAAAATCATGCAAAACACTTCTAACACCTTCAGATATGTTTCTCTGTGTTGCAAAATAGGTTTCATTCATGCACAGACTGCAAATTTAAAGTGGGACCGAGATTCAGCTTGCATTGCCTGAACCAAGTTTGTTCTGCACTGAAAAGCTGTTTTCTGACATTTCAGGCTCTAACTTCAAAAATCATGCAAAACACTTCTAACACCTTCAGATATGTTTCTCTGTGTTGCAAAATAGGTTTTATTCATGCATAGACAGCAATTTTAATTTGGGACAGAGTTTCAGCTTGCATTGTTTGAAACAAGTTTGTTCTGCACTGAAACGCTGTTTTCTGACATTTCAGGCTCTAACTTCAAAAATCATGCAAAACACTTCTAACACCTTCAGATATGTTTCTCTTTGTTGCAAAATAGGTTTTATTCATGCACAGACTGCAAATTTAAAGTGGGACCGAGATTCAGCTTGCATTGCTTGAACCAAGTTTGTTCTGCGCTGAAACGCTGTTTTCTGACATTTCAGGGTCTAACTTCAAGAATCATGCAAAACACTTCTAACACCTTCAGATATGTTTCTCTGTGTTGCAAAATAGGTTTCATTCATGCACAGACTGCAAATTTAAAGTGGGACCGAGATTCAGCTTGCATTGCCTGAACCAAGTTTGTTCTGCACTGAAACGCTGTTTTCTGACATTTCAGGGTCTAACTTCAAAAATCATGCAAAACATTTCTAACACCTTCAGATATGTTTCTCTGTGTTGCAAAATAGGTTTTATTCATGCATAGATTGCAAATTTTAAAGTGGGACCGAGATTCAGCTTGAGTTGCCTGAACCAAGTTTGTTCTGCACTGAAACGCTGTTTTCTGACATTTCAGGGTCTAACTTCAAAAATCATGCAAAACACTTCTAACACCTTCAGATATGTTTCTCTGTGTTGCAAAATAGGTTTTATTCATGCACAGACTGCAAATTTAAAGTGGGACCGAGATTCAGCTTGCATTGCCTGAACAAACTTTGTTCTGCCCTGAAACGCTGTTTTCTGACATTTCAGGCTCTAACTTCAAAAATCATGCAAAACACTTCTAACACCTTAAGACATGTTTCTCTGCATTGCAAAATAGGTTTTATTCATGCATAGACAGCAATTTTAATTTGGGACAGAGTTTCAGCTTGCATTGCTTGAAACAAGTTTCTTCTGCACTGAAACGCTGTTTTCTGACATTTCAGGATCTAACTTCAAAAATCATGCAAAACACTTCTAACACCTTCAGATATGTTTCTCTGTGTTGCAAAATAGGTTTTATTCATGCACAGACTGCAAATTTAAAGTGGGACCGAGATTCAGCTTGCATTGCCTGAACCAACTTTGTTCTGCACTGAAACGCTGTTTTCTGACATTTCAGGGTCTAACTTCAAAAATCATGCAAAACACTTCTTACACCTTCAGATATGTTTCTCTGTGTTGCAAAATAGGTTTTATTCATGCACAGACTGCAAATTTAAAGTGGGACCGAGATTCAGCTTGCGTTGCCTGAACCAAGTTTGTTCTGCGCTGAAACGCTGTTTTCTGACATTTCAGGCTCTAACTTCAAAAATCATGCAAAACACTTCTAACACCTTAAGACATGTTTCTCTGCATTGCAAAATAGGTTTTATTCATGCATAGACAGCAATTTTAATTTGGGACCGAGATTCAGCTTGCATTGCTTGAAACAAGTTAGTTCTGCACTGAAACGCTGTTTTCTGACATTTCAGGGTCTAACTTCAAAAATCATGCAAAACACTTCTAACACCTTCAGATATGTTTCTCTGTGTTGCAAAATAGGTTTTATTCATGCACAGACTGCAAATTTAAAGTGGGACCGAGATTCAGCTTGCATTGCTGGAACCAAGTTTGTTCTGCACTGAAACACTGTTTTCTGACATTTCAGGCTCTAACTTCAAAAATCATGCAAAACACTTCTAACACCTTCAGATATGTTTCTCTGTGTTGCTAAATAGGTTTTATTCATGCATAGACAGCAATTTTAATTTGGGACAGAGATTCAGCTTGCATTGCTTGAACCAAGTTTGTTCTGCACTGAAACGCTGTTTTCTGACATTTCAGGCTCTAAGTTCAAAAATCATGCAAAACACTTCTAACACCTTAAGACATGTTTCTCTGCATTGCAAAGTAGGTTTTATTCATGCATAGACAGCAATTTTAATTTGGGACAGAGTTTCAGCTTGCATTGCTTAAAACAAGTTTGTTCTGCACTGAAACGCTGTTTTCTGACATTTCAGGCTCTCACTTCAAAAATCATGCAAAACACTTCTAACACCTTCAGATATGTTTCTCTGTGTTGCAAAATAGGTTTTATTCATGCATAGACTGCAAATTTTAAAGTGGGACCGAGATTCAGCTTGAGTTGCCTGAACCAACTTTGTTCTGCACTGACACGCTGTTTTCTGACATTTCAGGGTCTAACTTCAAAAATCATGCAAAACACTTCTAACACCTTCAGATATGTTTCTCTGTGTTGCAAAATAGGTTTTATTCATGCACAGACTGCAAATTTAAAGTGGGACCGAGATTCAGCTTGCATTGCCTGAACCAACTTTGTTCTGCGCTGAAACGCTGTTTTCTGACATTTCAGGCTCTAACTTCAAAAATCATGCAAAACACTTCTAACACCTTAAGACATGTTTCTCTGCATTGCAAAATAGGTTTTATTCATGCATAGACAGCAATTTTAATTTGGGACCGAGATTCAGCTTGCATTGCTTGAACCAAGTTTGTTCTGCGCTGAAACGCTGTTTTCTGACATTTCAGGCTCTAACTTCAAAAATCATGCAAAACACTTCTAACACCATCAGATATGTTTCTCTTTGTTGCAAAATAGGTTTTATTCATGCACAGACTGCAAATTTAAAGTGGGACCGAGATTCAGCTTGCATTGCTTGAACCAAGTTTGGTCTGCGCTGAAACGCTGTTTTCTGACATTTCAGGGTCTAACTTCAAAAATCATGCAAAACACTTCTAACACCTTCAGATATGTTTCTCTGTGTTGCAAAATAGGTTTCATTCATGCACAGACTGCAAATTTAAAGTGGGACCGAGATTCAGCTTGCATTGCCTGAACCAAGTTTGTTCTGCACTGAAACGCTGTTTTCTGACATTTCAGGCTCTAACTTCAAAAATCATGCAAAACACTTCTAACACCTTCAGATATGTTTCTCTGTGTTGCTAAATAGGTTTTATTCATGCATAGACAGCAATTTTAATTTGGGACAGAGATTCAGCTTGCATTGCTTGAACCAAGTTTGTTCTGCACTGAAACGCTGTTTTCTGACATTTCAGGCTCTAAGTTCAAAAATCATGCAAAACACTTCTAACACCTTAAGACATGTTTCTCTGCATTGCAAAGTAGGTTTTATTCATGCATAGACAGCAATTTTAATTTGGGACAGAGTTTCAGCTTGCATTGCTTAAAACAAGTTTGTTCTGCACTGAAACGCTGTTTTCTGACATTTCAGGCTCTCACTTCAAAAATCATGCAAAACACTTCTAACACCTTCAGATATGTTTCTCTGTGTTGCAAAATAGGTTTTATTCATGCATAGACTGCAAATTTTAAAGTGGGACCGAGATTCAGCTTGAGTTGCCTGAACCAACTTTGTTCTGCACTGACACGCTGTTTTCTGACATTTCAGGGTCTAACTTCAAAAATCATGCAAAACACTTCTAACACCTTCAGATATGTTTCTCTGTGTTGCTAAATAGGTTTTATTCATGCACAGACTGCAAATTTAAAGTGGGACCGAGATTCAGCTTGCATTGCCTGAACCAACTTTGTTCTGCGCTGAAACGCTGTTTTCTGACATTTCAGGCTCTAACTTCAAAAATCATGCAAAACACTTCTAACACCTTAAGACATGTTTCTCTGCATTGCAAAATAGGTTTTATTCATGCATAGACAGCAATTTTAATTTGGGACCGAGATTCAGCTTGCATTGCTTGAACCAAGTTTGTTCTGCGCTGAAACGCTGTTTTCTGACATTTCAGGCTCTAACTTCAAAAATCATGCAAAACACTTCTAACACCTTCAGATATGTTTCTCTTTGTTGCAAAATAGGTTTTATTCATGCACAGACTGCAAATTTAAAGTGGGACCGATATTCAGCTTGCATTGCTTGAACCAAGTTTGGTCTGCGCTGAAACGCTGTTTTCTGACATTTCAGGGTCTAACTTCAAAAATCATGCAAAACACTTCTAACACCTTCAGATATGTTTCTCTGTGTTGCAAAATAGGTTTCATTCATGCACAGACTGCAAATTTAAAGTGGGACCGAGATTCAGCTTGCATTGCCTGAACCAAGTTTGTTCTGCACTGAAACGCTGTTTTCTGACATTTCAGGGTCTAACTTCAAAAATCATGCAAAACATTTCTAACACCTTCAGATATGTTTCTCTGTGTTGCAAAATAGGTTTTATTCATGCATAGACTGCAAATTTTAAAGTGGGACCGAGATTCAGCTTGAGTTGCCTGAACCAAGTTTGTTCTGCACTGAAACGCTGTTTTCTGACATTTCAGGGTCTAACTTCAAAAATCATGCAAAACACTTCTAACACCTTCAGATATGTTTCTCTGTGTTGCAAAATAGGGTTTATTCATGCACAGACTGCAAATTTAAAGTGGGACCGAGATTCAGCTTGCATTGCCTGAACAAACTTTGTTCTGCCCTGAAACGCTGTTTTCTGACATTTCAGGCTCTAACTTCAAAAATCATGCAAAACACTTCTAACACCTTAAGACATGTTTCTCTGCATTGCAAAATAGGTTTTATTCATGCATAGACAGCAATTTTAATTTGGGACAGAGTTTCAGCTTGCATTGCTTGAAACAAGTTTGTTCTGCAATGAAACGCTGTTTTCTGACATTTCAGGATCTAACTTCAAAAATCATGCAAAACACTTCTAACACCTTCAGATATGTTTCTCTGTGTTGCAAAATAGGTTTTATTCATGCACAGACTGCAAATTTAAAGTGGGACCGAGATTCAGCTTGCATTGCTTGAACCAAGTTTGTTCTGCACTGAAACGCTGTTTTCTGACATTTCAGGCTCTAACTTCAAAAATCATGCAAAACACTTCTAACACCTTCAGATATGTTTCTCTGTGTTGCAAAATAGGTTTTATTCATGCACAGACTGCAAATTTAAAGTGGGACCGAGATTCAGCTTGCATTGCCTGAACCAACTTTGTTCTGCACTGAAACGCTGTTTTCTGACATTTCAGGGTCTAACTTCAAAAATCATGCAAAACACTTCTTACACCTTCAGATATGTTTCTCTGTGTTGCAAAATAGGTTTTATTCATGCACAGACTGCAAATTTAAAGTGGGACCGAGATTCAGCTTGCGTTGCCTGAACCAACTTTGTTCTGCGCTGAAACGCTGTTTTCTGACATTTCAGGCTCTAACTTCAAAAATCATGCAAAACACTTCTAACACCTTCAGATATGTTTCTCTGTGTTGCAAAATAGGTTTTATTCATGCATAGACAGCAATTTTAATTTGGGACAGAGTTTCAGCTTGCATTGCTTGAAACAAGTTTGTTCTGCACTGAAACGCTGTTTTCTGACATTTCAGGCTCTAACTTCAAAAATCATGCAAAACACTTCTAACACCTTAAGACATGTTTCTCTGCATTGCAAAATAGGTTTTATTCATGCATAGACAGCAATTTTAATTTGGGACAGAGTTTCAGCTTGCATTGCTTGAAACAAGTTTGTTCTGCACTGAAACGCTGTTTTCTGACATTTCAGGGTCTAACTTCAAAAATCATGCAAAACACTTCTAACACCTTCAGATATGTTTCTCTTTGTTGCAAAATAGGTTTTATTCATGCACAGACTGCAAATTCAAAGTGGGACCGAGATTCAGCTTGCATTGCTTGAACCAAGTTTGTTCTGCGCTGAAACGCTGTTTTCTGACATTTCAGGCTCTAACTTCAAAAATCATGTAAAACACTTCTAACACCTTCAGATATGTTTCTCTGTGTTGCAAAATAGGTTTCATTCATGCACAGACTGCAAATTTAAAGTGGGACCGAGATTCAGCTTGCATTGCCTGAACCAAGTTTGTTCTGCACTGAAACGCTGTTTTCTGACATTTCAGGCTCTAACTTCAAAAATCATGCAAAACACTTCTAACACCTTCAGATATGTTTCTCTGTGTTGCAAAATAGGTTTTATTCATGCATAGACAGCAATTTTAATTTGGGACAGAGTTTCAGCTTGCATTGTTTGAAACAAGTTTGTTCTGCACTGAAACGCTGTTTTCTGACATTTCAGGCTCTAACTTCAAAAATCATGCAAAACACTTCTAACACCTTCAGATATGTTTCTCTTTGTTGCAAAATAGGTTTTATTCATGCACAGACTGCAAATTTAAAGTGGGACCGAGATTCAGCTTGCATTGCTTGAACCAAGTTTGTTCTGCGCCGAAACGCTGTTTTCTGACATTTCAGGGTCTAACTTCAAAAATCATGCAAAACACTTCTAACACCTTCAGATATGTTTCTCTGTGTTGCAAAATAGGTTTCATTCATGCACAGACTGCAAATTTAAAGTGGGACCGAGATTCAGCTTGCATTGCCTGAACCAAGTTTGTTCTGCACTGAAACGCTGTTTTCTGACATTTCAGGGTCTAACTTCAAAAATCATGCAAAACATTTCTAACACCTTCAGATATGTTTCTCTGTGTTGCAAAATAGGTTTTATTCATGCATAGACTGCAAATTTTAAAGTGGGACCGAGATTCAGCTTGAGTTGCCTGAACCAAGTTTGTTCTGCACTGAAACGCTGTTTTCTGACATTTCAGGGTCTAACTTCAAAAATCATGCAAAACACTTCTAACACCTTCAGATATGTTTCTCTGTGTTGCAAAATAGGTTTTATTCATGCACAGACTGCAAATTTAAAGTGGGACCGAGATTCAGCTTGCATTGCCTGAACAAACTTTGTTCTGCCCTGAAACGCTGTTTTCTGACATTTCAGGCTCTAACTTCAAAAATCATGCAAAACACTTCTAACACCTTAAGACATGTTTCTCTTTGTTGCAAAATAGGTTTTATTCATGCACAGACTGCAAATTCAAAGTGGGACCGAGATTCAGCTTGCATTGCTTGAACCAAGTTTGTTCTGCGCTGAAACGCTGTTTTCTGACATTTCAGGCTCTAACTTCAAAAATCATGCAAAACACTTCTAACACCTTCAGATATGTTTCTCTGTGTTGCAAAATAGGTTTCATTCATGCACAGACTGCAAATTTAAAGTGGGACCGAGATTCAGCTTGCATTGCCTGAACCAAGTTTGTTCTGCACTGAAACGCTGTTTTCTGACATTTCAGGCTCTAACTTCAAAAATCATGCAAAACACTTCTAACACCTTCAGATATGTTTCTCTGTGTTGCAAAATAGGTTTTATTCATGCATAGACAGCAATTTTAATTTGGGACAGAGTTTCAGCTTGCATTGTTTGAAACAAGTTTGTTCTGCACTGAAACGCTGTTTTCTGACATTTCAGGCTCTAGCTTCAAAAATCATGCAAAACACTTCTAACACCTTCAGATATGTTTCTCTTTGTTGCAAAATAGGTTTTTTTCATGCACAGACTGCAAATTTAATGTGGGACCGAGATTCAGCTTGCATTGCTTGAACCAAGTTTGTTCTGCGCCGAAACGCTGTTTTCTGACATTTCAGGGTCTAACTTCAAAAATCATGCAAAACACTTCTAACACCTTCAGATATGTTTCTCTGTGTTGCAAAATAGGTTTCATTCATGCACAGACTGCAAATTTAAAGTGGGACCGAGATTCAGCTTGCATTGCCTGAACCAAGTTTGTTCTGCACTGAAACGCTGTTTTCTGACATTTCAGGGTCTAACTTCAAAAATCATGCAAAACATTTCTAACACCTTCAGATATGTTTCTCTGTGTTGCAAAATAGGTTTTATTCATGCATAGACTGCAAATTTTAAAGTGGGACCGAGATTCAGCTTGAGTTGCCTGAACCAAGTTTGTTCTGCACTGAAACGCTGTTTTCTGACATTTCAGGGTCTAACTTCAAAAATCATGCAAAACACTTCTAACACCTTCAGATATGTTTCTCTGTGTTGCAAAATAGGTTTTATTCATGCACAGACTGCAAATTTACAGTGGGACCGAGATTCAGCTTGCATTGCCTGAACAAACTTTGTTCTGCCCTGAAACGCTGTTTTCTGACATTTCAGGCTCTAACTTCAAAAATCATGCAAAACACTTCTAACACCTTAAGACATGTTTCTCTGCATTGCAAAATAGGTTTTATTCATGCATAGACAGCAATTTTAATTTGGGACAGAGTTTCAGCTTGCATTGCTTGAAACAAGTTTGTTCTGCACTGAAACGCTGTTTTCTGACATTTCAGGATCTAACTTCAAAAATCATGCAAAACACTTCTAACACCTTCAGATATGTTTCTCTGTGTTGCAAAATAGGTTTTATTCATGCACAGACTGCAAATTTAAAGTGGGACCGAGATTCAGCTTGCATTGCTTGAACCAAGTTTGTTCTGCACTGAAACGCTGTTTTCTGACATTTCAGGGTCTAACTTCAAAAATCATGCAAAACACTTCTAACACCTTCAGATATGTTTCTCTGTGTTGCAAAATAGGTTTTATTCATGCACAGACTGCAAATTTAAAGTGGGACCGAGATTCAGCTTGCATTGCCTGAACCAACTTTGTTCTGCACTGAAACGCTGTTTTCTGACATTTCAGGGTCTAACTTCAAAAATCATGCAAAACACTTATTACACCTTCATATATTTTTCTCTGTGTTGCAAAATAGGTTTTATTCATGCACAGACTGCAAATTTAAAGTGGGACCGAGATTCAGCTTGCATTGCCTGAACAAACTTTGTTCTGCCCTGAAACGCTGTTTTCTACGGTGCCCGCCAGGGGACACCTTCGGTTCACTTATGTTTGTCGTGGCCACGACATATAAACTCGTGGGAACATGATATTATGTTGTGGCCACGAGATAATAATTCGTGGGAACGTCATATTAACATCGTGGGAACGTGTTTATTATGTCGTGGCCACGACAATCATTTTGTCGAACCGTAACGACATCCTTATGTCGTGGCCACAAGATGTG
>NC_133376.1:45846006-45940556 GCF_049309525.1 Garra rufa | reverse complement strand
AGTTTGTTCTGCGCTGAAACGCTGTTTTCTGACATTTCAGGCTCTAACTTCAAAAATCATGCAAAACACTTCTAACACCTTCAGATATGTTTCTCTGTGTTGCAAAATAGGTTTCATTCATGCACAGACTGCAAATTTAAAGTGGGACCGAGATTCAGCTTGCATTGCCTGAACCAAGTTTGTTCTGCACTGAAACGCTGTTTTCTGACATTTCAGGCTCTAACTTCAAAAATCATGCAAAACACTTCTAACACCTTCAGATATGTTTCTCTGTGTTGCAAAATAGGTTTTATTCATGCATAGACAGCAATTTTAATTTGGGACAGAGTTTCAGCTTGCATTGTTTGAAACAAGTTTGTTCTGCACTGAAACGCTGTTTTCTGACATTTCAGGCTCTAACTTCAAAAATCATGCAAAACACTTCTAACACCTTCAGATATGTTTCTCTTTGTTGCAAAATAGGTTTTATTCATGCACAGACTGCAAATTTAAAGTGGGACCGAGATTCAGCTTGCATTGCTTGAACCAAGTTTGTTCTGCGCTGAAACGCTGTTTTCTGACATTTCAGGGTCTAACTTCAAGAATCATGCAAAACACTTCTAACACCTTCAGATATGTTTCTCTGTGTTGCAAAATAGGTTTCATTCATGCACAGACTGCAAATTTAAAGTGGGACCGAGATTCAGCTTGCATTGCCTGAACCAAGTTTGTTCTGCACTGAAACGCTGTTTTCTGACATTTCAGGGTCTAACTTCAAAAATCATGCAAAACATTTCTAACACCTTCAGATATGTTTCTCTGTGTTGCAAAATAGGTTTTATTCATGCATAGATTGCAAATTTTAAAGTGGGACCGAGATTCAGCTTGAGTTGCCTGAACCAAGTTTGTTCTGCACTGAAACGCTGTTTTCTGACATTTCAGGGTCTAACTTCAAAAATCATGCAAAACACTTCTAACACCTTCAGATATGTTTCTCTGTGTTGCAAAATAGGTTTTATTCATGCACAGACTGCAAATTTAAAGTGGGACCGAGATTCAGCTTGCATTGCCTGAACAAACTTTGTTCTGCCCTGAAACGCTGTTTTCTGACATTTCAGGCTCTAACTTCAAAAATCATGCAAAACACTTCTAACACCTTAAGACATGTTTCTCTGCATTGCAAAATAGGTTTTATTCATGCATAGACAGCAATTTTAATTTGGGACAGAGTTTCAGCTTGCATTGCTTGAAACAAGTTTCTTCTGCACTGAAACGCTGTTTTCTGACATTTCAGGATCTAACTTCAAAAATCATGCAAAACACTTCTAACACCTTCAGATATGTTTCTCTGTGTTGCAAAATAGGTTTTATTCATGCACAGACTGCAAATTTAAAGTGGGACCGAGATTCAGCTTGCATTGCTTGAACCAAGTTTGTTCTGCACTGAAACGCTGTTTTCTGACATTTCAGGCTCTAACTTCAAAAATCATGCAAAACACTTCTAACACCTTCAGATATGTTTCTCTGTGTTGCAAAATAGGTTTTATTCATGCACAGACTGCAAATTTAAAGTGGGACCGAGATTCAGCTTGCATTGCTGGAAACAAGTTTGTTCTGCACTGAAACACTGTTTTCTGACATTTCAGGCTCTAACTTCAAAAATCATGCAAAACACTTCTAACACCTTCAGATATGTTTCTCTGTGTTGCTAAATAGGTTTTATTCATGCATAGACAGCAATTTTAATTTGGGACAGAGATTCAGCTTGCATTGCTTGAACCAAGTTTGTTCTGCACTGAAACGCTGTTTTCTGACATTTCAGGCTCTAAGTTCAAAAATCATGCAAAACACTTCTAACACCTTAAGACATGTTTCTCTGCATTGCAAAGTAGGTTTTATTCATGCATAGACAGCAATTTTAATTTGGGACAGAGTTTCAGCTTGCATTGCTTAAAACAAGTTTGTTCTGCACTGAAACGCTGTTTTCTGACATTTCAGGCTCTCACTTCAAAAATCATGCAAAACACTTCTAACACCTTCAGATATGTTTCTCTGTGTTGCAAAATAGGTTTTATTCATGCATAGACTGCAAATTTTAAAGTGGGACCGAGATTCAGCTTGAGTTGCCTGAACCAACTTTGTTCTGCACTGACACGCTGTTTTCTGACATTTCAGGGTCTAACTTCAAAAATCATGCAAAACACTTCTAACACCTTCAGATATGTTTCTCTGTGTTGCAAAATAGGTTTTATTCATGCACAGACTGCAAATTTAAAGTGGGACCGAGATTCAGCTTGCATTGCCTGAACCAACTTTGTTCTGCGCTGAAACGCTGTTTTCTGACATTTCAGGCTCTAACTTCAAAAATCATGCAAAACACTTCTAACACCTTAAGACATGTTTCTCTGCATTGCAAAATAGGTTTTATTCATGCACAGACTGCAAATTTAAAGTGGGACCGAGATTCAGCTTGCATTGCTTGAACCAAGTTTGGTCTGCGCTGAAACGCTGTTTTCTGACATTTCAGGGTCTAACTTCAAAAATCATGCAAAACACTTCTAACACCTTCAGATATGTTTCTCTGTGTTGCAAAATAGGTTTCATTCATGCACAGACTGCAAATTTAAAGTGGGACCGAGATTCAGCTTGCATTGCCTGAACCAAGTTTGTTCTGCACTGAAACGCTGTTTTCTGACATTTCAGGCTCTAACTTCAAAAATCATGCAAAACACTTCTAACACCTTCAGATATGTTTCTCTGTGTTGCTAAATAGGTTTTATTCATGCATAGACAGCAATTTTAATTTGGGACAGAGATTCAGCTTGCATTGCTTGAACCAAGTTTGTTCTGCACTGAAACGCTGTTTTCTGACATTTCAGGCTCTAAGTTCAAAAATCATGCAAAACACTTCTAACACCTTAAGACATGTTTCTCTGCATTGCAAAGTAGGTTTTATTCATGCATAGACAGCAATTTTAATTTGGGACAGAGTTTCAGCTTGCATTGCTTAAAACAAGTTTGTTCTGCACTGAAACGCTGTTTTCTGACATTTCAGGCTCTCACTTCAAAAATCATGCAAAACACTTCTAACACCTTCAGATATGTTTCTCTGTGTTGCAAAATAGGTTTTATTCATGCATAGACTGCAAATTTTAAAGTGGGACCGAGATTCAGCTTGAGTTGCCTGAACCAACTTTGTTCTGCACTGACACGCTGTTTTCTGACATTTCAGGGTCTAACTTCAAAAATCATGCAAAACACTTCTAACACCTTCAGATATGTTTCTCTGTGTTGCAAAATAGGTTTTATTCATGCACAGACTGCAAATTTAAAGTGGGACCGAGATTCAGCTTGCATTGCCTGAACCAACTTTGTTCTGCGCTGAAACGCTGTTTTCTGACATTTCAGGCTCTAACTTCAAAAATCATGCAAAACACTTCTAACACCTTAAGACATGTTTCTCTGCATTGCAAAATAGGTTTTATTCATGCATAGACAGCAATTTTAATTTGGGACCGAGATTCAGCTTGCATTGCTTGAACCAAGTTTGTTCTGCGCTGAAACGCTGTTTTCTGACATTTCAGGCTCTAACTTCAAAAATCATGCAAAACACTTCTAACACCTTCAGATATGTTTCTCTTTGTTGCAAAATAGGTTTTATTCATGCACAGACTGCAAATTTAAAGTGGGACCGATATTCAGCTTGCATTGCTTGAACCAAGTTTGGTCTGCGCTGAAACGCTGTTTTCTGACATTTCAGGGTCTAACTTCAAAAATCATGCAAAACACTTCTAACACCTTCAGATATGTTTCTCTGTGTTGCAAAATAGGTTTCATTCATGCACAGACTGCAAATTTAAAGTGGGACCGAGATTCAGCTTGCATTGCCTGAACCAAGTTTGTTCTGCACTGAAACGCTGTTTTCTGACATTTCAGGGTCTAACTTCAAAAATCATGCAAAACATTTCTAACACCTTCAGATATGTTTCTCTGTGTTGCAAAATAGGTTTTATTCATGCATAGACTGCAAATTTTAAAGTGGGACCGAGATTCAGCTTGAGTTGCCTGAACCAAGTTTGTTCTGCACTGAAACGCTGTTTTCTGACATTTCAGGGTCTAACTTCAAAAATCATGCAAAACACTTCTAACACCTTCAGATATGTTTCTCTGTGTTGCAAAATAGGGTTTATTCATGCACAGACTGCAAATTTAAAGTGGGACCGAGATTCAGCTTGCATTGCCTGAACAAACTTTGTTCTGCCCTGAAACGCTGTTTTCTGACATTTCAGGCTCTAACTTCAAAAATCATGCAAAACACTTCTAACACCTTAAGACATGTTTCTCTGCATTGCAAAATAGGTTTTATTCATGCATAGACAGCAATTTTAATTTGGGACAGAGTTTCAGCTTGCATTGCTTGAAACAAGTTTGTTCTGCAATGAAACGCTGTTTTCTGACATTTCAGGATCTAACTTCAAAAATCATGCAAAACACTTCTAACACCTTCAGATATGTTTCTCTGTGTTGCAAAATAGGTTTTATTCATGCACAGACTGCAAATTTAAAGTGGGACCGAGATTCAGCTTGCATTGCTTGAACCAAGTTTGTTCTGCACTGAAACGCTGTTTTCTGACATTTCAGGCTCTAACTTCAAAAATCATGCAAAACACTTCTAACACCTTCAGATATGTTTCTCTGTGTTGCAAAATAGGTTTTATTCATGCACAGACTGCAAATTTAAAGTGGGACCGAGATTCAGCTTGCATTGCCTGAACCAACTTTGTTCTGCACTGAAACGCTGTTTTCTGACATTTCAGGGTCTAACTTCAAAAATCATGCAAAACACTTCTTACACCTTCAGATATGTTTCTCTGTGTTGCAAAATAGGTTTTATTCATGCACAGACTGCAAATTTAAAGTGGGACCGAGATTCAGCTTGCGTTGCCTGAACCAACTTTGTTCTGCGCTGAAACGCTGTTTTCTGACATTTCAGGCTCTAACTTCAAAAATCATGCAAAACACTTCTAACACCTTCAGATATGTTTCTCTGTGTTGCAAAATAGGTTTTATTCATGCATAGACAGCAATTTTAATTTGGGACAGAGTTTCAGCTTGCATTGCTTGAAACAAGTTTGTTCTGCACTGAAACGCTGTTTTCTGACATTTCAGGCTCTAACTTCAAAAATCATGCAAAACACTTCTAACACCTTAAGACATGTTTCTCTGCATTGCAAAATAGGTTTTATTCATGCATAGACAGCAATTTTAATTTGGGACAGAGTTTCAGCTTGCATTGCTTGAAACAAGTTTGTTCTGCACTGAAACGCTGTTTTCTGACATTTCAGGGTCTAACTTCAAAAATCATGCAAAACACTTCTAACACCTTCAGATATGTTTCTCTTTGTTGCAAAATAGGTTTTATTCATGCACAGACTGCAAATTCAAAGTGGGACCGAGATTCAGCTTGCATTGCTTGAACCAAGTTTGTTCTGCGCTGAAACGCTGTTTTCTGACATTTCAGGCTCTAACTTCAAAAATCATGCAAAACACTTCTAACACCTTCAGATATGTTTCTCTGTGTTGCAAAATAGGTTTCATTCATGCACAGACTGCAAATTTAAAGTGGGACCGAGATTCAGCTTGCATTGCCTGAACCAAGTTTGTTCTGCACTGAAACGCTGTTTTCTGACATTTCAGGCTCTAACTTCAAAAATCATGCAAAACACTTCTAACACCTTCAGATATGTTTCTCTGTGTTGCAAAATAGGTTTTATTCATGCATAGACAGCAATTTTAATTTGGGACAGAGTTTCAGCTTGCATTGTTTGAAACAAGTTTGTTCTGCGCCGAAACGCTGTTTTCTGACATTTCAGGGTCTAACTTCAAAAATCATGCAAAACACTTCTAACACCTTCAGATATGTTTCTCTGTGTTGCAAAATAGGTTTCATTCATGCACAGACTGCAAATTTAAAGTGGGACCGAGATTCAGCTTGCATTGCCTGAACCAAGTTTGTTCTGCACTGAAACGCTGTTTTCTGACATTTCAGGGTCTAACTTCAAAAATCATGCAAAACATTTCTAACACCTTCAGATATGTTTCTCTGTGTTGCAAAATAGGTTTTATTCATGCATAGACTGCAAATTTTAAAGTGGGACCGAGATTCAGCTTGAGTTGCCTGAACCAAGTTTGTTCTGCACTGAAACGCTGTTTTCTGACATTTCAGGGTCTAACTTCAAAAATCATGCAAAACACTTCTAACACCTTCAGATATGTTTCTCTGTGTTGCAAAATAGGTTTTATTCATGCACAGACTGCAAATTTAAAGTGGGACCGAGATTCAGCTTGCATTGCCTGAACAAACTTTGTTCTGCCCTGAAACGCTGTTTTCTGACATTTCAGGCTCTAACTTCAAAAATCATGCAAAACACTTCTAACACCTTAAGACATGTTTCTCTTTGTTGCAAAATAGGTTTTATTCATGCACAGACTGCAAATTCAAAGTGGGACCGAGATTCAGCTTGCATTGCTTGAACCAAGTTTGTTCTGCGCTGAAACGCTGTTTTCTGACATTTCAGGCTCTAACTTCAAAAATCATGCAAAACACTTCTAACACCTTCAGATATGTTTCTCTGTGTTGCAAAATAGGTTTCATTCATGCACAGACTGCAAATTTAAAGTGGGACCGAGATTCAGCTTGCATTGCCTGAACCAAGTTTGTTCTGCACTGAAACGCTGTTTTCTGACATTTCAGGCTCTAACTTCAAAAATCATGCAAAACACTTCTAACACCTTCAGATATGTTTCTCTGTGTTGCAAAATAGGTTTTATTCATGCATAGACAGCAATTTTAAAGTGGGACCGAGATTCAGCTTGCATTGCCTGAACCAACTTTGTTCTGCACTGAAACGCTGTTTTCTGACATTTCAGGGTCTAACTTCAAAAATCATGCAAAACACTTCTTACACCTTCAGATATGTTTCTCTGTGTTGCAAAATAGGTTTTATTCATGCACAGACTGCAAATTTAAAGTGGGACCGAGATTCAGCTTGCGTTGCCTGAACCAACTTTGTTCTGCGCTGAAACGCTGTTTTCTGACATTTCAGGCTCTAACTTCAAAAATCATGCAAAACACTTCTAACACCTTCAGATATGTTTCTCTGTGTTGCAAAATAGGTTTTATTCATGCATAGACAGCAATTTTAATTTGGGACAGAGTTTCAGCTTGCATTGCTTGAAACAAGTTTGTTCTGCACTGAAACGCTGTTTTCTGACATTTCAGGCTCTAACTTCAAAAATCATGCAAAACACTTCTAACACCTTCAGATATGTTTCTCTGTGTTGCAAAATAGGTTTTATTCATGCACAGACAGCAATTTTAATTTGGGACAGAGTTTCAGCTTGAGTTGCCTGAACCAAGTTTGTTCTACACTGAAACGCTGTTTTCTGACATTTCTGGGTCTAACTTCAAAAATCATGCAAAACATTTCTAACACCTTCAGATATGTTTCTCTGTGTTGCAAAATAGGTTTTATTCATGCATAGACTGCAAATTTTAAAGTGGGACCGAGATTCAGCTTGAGTTGCCTGAACCAAGTTTGTTCTGCACTGAAACGCTGTTTTCTGACATTTCAGGGTCTAACTTCAAAAATCATGCAAAACACTTCTGACACCTTCAGATATGTTTCTCTGTGTTGCAAAATAGGTTTTATTCATGCACAGACTGCAAATTTAAAGTGGGACCGAGATTCAGCTTGCATTGCCTGAACAAACTTTGTTCTGCCCTGAAACGCTGTTTTCTGACATTTCAGGCTCTAACTTCAAAAATCATGCAAAACACTTCTAACACCTTAAGACATGTTTCTCTGCATTGCAAAATAGGTTTTATTCATGCATAGACAGCAATTTTAATTTGGGACAGAGTTTCAGCTTGCATTGCTTGAAACAAGTTTGTTCTGCACTGAAACGCTGTTTTCTGACATTTCAGGATCTAACTTCAAAAATCATGCAAAACACTTCTAACACCTTCAGATATGTTTCTCTGTGTTGCAAAATAGGTTTTATTCATGCACAGACTGCAAATTTAAAGTGGGACCGAGATTCAGCTTGCATTGCTTGAGCCAAGTTTGTTCTGCACTGAAACGCTGTTTTCTGACATTTCAGGCTCTAACTTCAAAAATCATGCAAAACACTTCTAACACCTTCAGATATGTTTCTCTGTGTTGCAAAATAGGTTTTATTCATGCACAGACTGCAAATTTAAAGTGGGACCGAGATTCAGCTTGCATTGCCTGAACCAACTTTGTTCTGCACTGAAACGCTGTTTTCTGACATTTCAGGCTCTAACTTCAAAAATCATGCAAAACACTTCTAACACCTTCAGATATGTTTCTCTGTGTTGCAAAATAGGTTTTATTCATGCACAGACAGCAATTTTAATTTGGGACAGAGTTTCAGCTTGAGTTGCCTGAACCAAGTTTGTTCTACACTGAAACGCTGTTTTCTGACATTTCTGGGTCTAACTTCAAAAATCATGCAAAACATTTCTAACACCTTCAGATATGTTTCTCTGTGTTGCAAAATAGGTTTTATTCATGCATAGACTGCAAATTTTAAAGTGGGACCGAGATTCAGCTTGAGTTGCCTGAACCAAGTTTGTTCTGCACTGAAACGCTGTTTTCTGACATTTCAGGGTCTAACTTCAAAAATCATGCAAAACACTTCTGACACCTTCAGATATGTTTCTCTGTGTTGCAAAATAGGTTTTATTCATGCACAGACTGCAAATTTAAAGTGGGACCGAGATTCAGCTTGCATTGCCTGAACAAACTTTGTTCTGCCCTGAAACGCTGTTTTCTGACATTTCAGGCTCTAACTTCAAAAATCATGCAAAACACTTCTAACACCTTAAGACATGTTTCTCTGCATTGCAAAATAGGTTTTATTCATGCATAGACAGCAATTTTAATTTGGGACAGAGTTTCAGCTTGCATTGCTTGAAACAAGTTTGTTCTGCACTGAAACGCTGTTTTCTGACATTTCAGGATCTAACTTCAAAAATCATGCAAAACACTTCTAACACCTTCAGATATGTTTCTCTGTGTTGCAAAATAGGTTTTATTCATGCACAGACTGCAAATTTAAAGTGGGACCGAGATTCAGCTTGCATTGCTTGAGCCAAGTTTGTTCTGCACTGAAACGCTGTTTTCTGACATTTCAGGCTCTAACTTCAAAAATCATGCAAAACACTTCTAACACCTTCAGATATGTTTCTCTGTGTTGCAAAATAGGTTTTATTCATGCACAGACTGCAAATTTAAAGTGGGACCGAGATTCAGCTTGCATTGCCTGAACCAACTTTGTTCTGCACTGAAACGCTGTTTTCTGACATTTCAGGGTCTAACTTCAAAAATCATGCAAAACACTTCTAACACCTTCAGATATGTTTCTCTGTGTTGCAAAATAGGTTTTATTCATGCATAGACAGCAATTTTAATTTGGGACAGAGTTTCAGCTTGCATTGCTTGAAACAAGTTTGTTCTGCACTGAAACGCTGTTTTCTGACATTTCAGGCTCTAACTTCAAAAATCATGCAAAACACTTCTAACACCTTCAGATATGTTTCTCTGTGTTGCAAAATAGGTTTTATTCATGCACAGACTGCAAATTTAAAGTGGGACCGAGATTCAGCTTGCATTGCCTGAACCAACTTTGTTCTGCACTGAAACGCTGTTTTCTGACATTTCAGGGTCTAACTTCAAAAATCATGCAAAACACTTCTTACACCTTCAGATATGTTTCTCTGTGTTGCAAAATAGGTTTTATTCATGCACAGACTGCAAATTTAAAGTGGGACCGAGATTCAGCTTGCATTGCCTGAACAAACTTTGTTCTGCCCTGAAACGCTGTTTTCTGACATTTCAGGCTCTAACTTCAAAAATCATGCAAAACACTTCTAACACCTTAAGACATGTTTCTCTGCATTGCAAAATAGGTTTTATTCATGCATAGACAGCAATTTTAATTTGGGACAGAGTTTCAGCTTGCATTGCTTGAAACAAGTTTGTTCTGCACTGAAACGCTGTTTTCTGACATTTCAGGCTCTAACTTCAAAAATCATGCAAAACACTTCTAACACCTTAAGACATGTTTCTCTGCATTGCAAAATAGGTTTTATTCATGCATAGACAGCAATTTTAATTTGGGACAGAGTTTCAGCTTGCATTGCTTGAAACAAGTTTGTTCTGCACTGAAACGCTGTTTTCTGACATTTCAGGATCTAACTTCAAAAATCATGCAAAACACTTCTAACACCTTCAGATATGTTTCTCTGTGTTGCAAAATAGGTTTTATTCATGCACAGACTGCAAATTTAAAGTGGGACCGAGATTCAGCTTGCATTGCTTGAACCAAGTTTGTTCTGCACTGAAACGCTGTTTTCTGACATTTCAGGCTCTAACTTCAAAAATCATGCAAAACACTTCTAACACCTTCAGATATGTTTCTCTGTGTTGCAAAATAGGTTTTATTCATGCACAGACTGCAAATTTAAAGTGGGACCGAGATTCAGCTTGCATTGCCTGAACCAACTTTGTTCTGCACTGAAACGCTGTTTTCTGACATTTCAGGGTCTAACTTCAAAAATCATGCAAAACACTTCTTACACCTTCAGATATGTTTCTCTGTTTTGCAAAATAGGTTTTATTCATGCACAGACTGCAAATTTAAAGTGGGACCGAGATTCAGCTTGCGTTGCCTGAACCAACTTTGTTCTGCGCTGAAACGCTGTTTTCTGACATTTCAGGCTCTAACTTCAAAAATCATGCAAAACACTTCTAACACCTTCAGATATGTTTCTCTGTGTTGCAAAATAGGTTTTATTCATGCATAGACAGCAATTTTAATTTGGGACAGAGTTTCAGCTTGCATTGCTTGAAACAAGTTTGTTCTGCACTGAAACGCTGTTTTCTGACATTTCAGGCTCTAACTTCAAAAATCATGCAAAACACTTCTAACACCTTCAGATATGTTTCTCTGTGTTGCAAAATAGGTTTTATTCATGCACAGACAGCAATTTTAATTTGGGACAGAGTTTCAGCTTGAGTTGCCTGAACCAAGTTTGTTCTACACTGAAACGCTGTTTTCTGACATTTCTGGGTCTAACTTCAAAAATCATGCAAAACATTTCTAACACCTTCAGATATGTTTCTCTGTGTTGCAAAATAGGTTTTATTCATGCATAGACTGCAAATTTTAAAGTGGGACCGAGATTCAGCTTGAGTTGCCTGAACCAAGTTTGTTCTGCACTGAAACGCTGTTTTCTGACATTTCAGGGTCTAACTTCAAAAATCATGCAAAACACTTCTGACACCTTCAGATATGTTTCTCTGTGTTGCAAAATAGGTTTTATTCATGCACAGACTGCAAATTTAAAGTGGGACCGAGATTCAGCTTGCATTGCCTGAACAAACTTTGTTCTGCCCTGAAACGCTGTTTTCTGACATTTCAGGCTCTAACTTCAAAAATCATGCAAAACACTTCTAACACCTTAAGACATGTTTCTCTGCATTGCAAAATAGGTTTTATTCATGCATAGACAGCAATTTTAATTTGGGACAGAGTTTCAGCTTGCATTGCTTGAAACAAGTTTGTTCTGCACTGAAACGCTGTTTTCTGACATTTCAGGATCTAACTTCAAAAATCATGCAAAACACTTCTAACACCTTCAGATATGTTTCTCTGTGTTGCAAAATAGGTTTTATTCATGCACAGACTGCAAATTTAAAGTGGGACCGAGATTCAGCTTGCATTGCTTGAGCCAAGTTTGTTCTGCACTGAAACGCTGTTTTCTGACATTTCAGGCTCTAACTTCAAAAATCATGCAAAACACTTCTAACACCTTCAGATATGTTTCTCTGTGTTGCAAAATAGGTTTTATTCATGCACAGACTGCAAATTTAAAGTGGGACCGAGATTCAGCTTGCATTGCCTGAACCAACTTTGTTCTGCACTGAAACACTGTTTTCTGACATTTCAGGGTCTAACTTCAAAAATCATGCAAAACACTTCTAACACCTTCAGATATGTTTCTCTGTGTTGCAAAATAGGTTTTATTCATGCATAGACAGCAATTTTAATTTGGGACAGAGTTTCAGCTTGCATTGCTTGAAACAAGTTTGTTCTGCACTGAAACGCTGTTTTCTGACATTTCAGGCTCTAACTTCAAAAATCATGCAAAACACTTCTAACACCTTCAGATATGTTTCTCTGTGTTGCAAAATAGGTTTTATTCATGCACAGACTGCAAATTTAAAGTGGGACCGAGATTCAGCTTGCATTGCCTGAACCAACTTTGTTCTGCACTGAAACGCTGTTTTCTGACATTTCAGGGTCTAACTTCAAAAATCATGCAAAACACTTCTTACACCTTCAGATATGTTTCTCTGTGTTGCAAAATAGGTTTTATTCATGCACAGACTGCAAATTTAAAGTGGGACCGAGATTCAGCTTGCATTGCCTGAACAAACTTTGTTCTGCCCTGAAACGCTGTTTTCTGACATTTCAGGCTCTAACTTCAAAAATCATGCAAAACACTTCTAACACCTTAAGACATGTTTCTCTGCATTGCAAAATAGGTTTTATTCATGCATAGACAGCAATTTTAATTTGGGACAGAGTTTCAGCTTGCATTGCTTGAAACAAGTTTGTTCTGCACTGAAACGCTGTTTTCTGACATTTCAGGCTCTAACTTCAAAAATCATGCAAAACACTTCTAACACCTTAAGACATGTTTCTCTGCATTGCAAAATAGGTTTTATTCATGCATAGACAGCAATTTTAATTTGGGACAGAGTTTCAGCTTGCATTGCTTGAAACAAGTTTGTTCTGCACTGAAACGCTGTTTTCTGACATTTCAGGATCTAACTTCAAAAATCATGCAAAACACTTCTAACACCTTCAGATATGTTTCTCTGTGTTGCAAAATAGGTTTTATTCATGCACAGACTGCAAATTTAAAGTGGGACCGAGATTCAGCTTGCATTGCTTGAACCAAGTTTGTTCTGCACTGAAACGCTGTTTTCTGACATTTCAGGCTCTAACTTCAAAAATCATGCAAAACACTTCTAACACCTTCAGATATGTTTCTCTGTGTTGCAAAATAGGTTTTATTCATGCACAGACTGCAAATTTAAAGTGGGACCGAGATTCAGCTTGCATTGCCTGAACCAACTTTGTTCTGCACTGAAACGCTGTTTTCTGACATTTCAGGGTCTAACTTCAAAAATCATGCAAAACACTTCTTACACCTTCAGATATGTTTCTCTGTGTTGCAAAATAGGTTTTATTCATGCACAGACTGCAAATTTAAAGTGGGACCGAGATTCAGCTTGCGTTGCCTGAACCAACTTTGTTCTGCGCTGAAACGCTGTTTTCTGACATTTCAGGCTCTAACTTCAAAAATCATGCAAAACACTTCTAACACCTTCAGATATGTTTCTCTGTGTTGCAAAATAGGTTTTATTCATGCATAGACAGCAATTTTAATTTGGGACAGAGTTTCAGCTTGCATTGCTTGAAACAAGTTTGTTCTGCACTGAAACGCTGTTTTCTGACATTTCAGGATCTAACTTCAAAAATCATGCAAAACACTTCTAACACCTTCAGATATGTTTCTCTGTGTTGCAAAATAGGTTTTATTCATGCACAGACTGCAAATTTAAAGTGGGACCGAGATTCAGCTTGCATTGCTTGAGCCAAGTTTGTTCTGCACTGAAACGCTGTTTTCTGACATTTCAGGCTCTAACTTCAAAAATCATGCAAAACACTTCTAACACCTTCAGATATGTTTCTCTGTGTTGCAAAATAGGTTTTATTCATGCACAGACTGCAAATTTAAAGTGGGACCGAGATTCAGCTTGCATTGCCTGAACCAACTTTGTTCTGCACTGAAACACTGTTTTCTGACATTTCAGGGTCTAACTTCAAAAATCATGCAAAACACTTCTAACACCTTCAGATATGTTTCTCTGTGTTGCAAAATAGGTTTTATTCATGCATAGACAGCAATTTTAATTTGGGACAGAGTTTCAGCTTGCATTGCTTGAAACAAGTTTGTTCTGCACTGAAACGCTGTTTTCTGACATTTCAGGCTCTAACTTCAAAAATCATGCAAAACACTTCTAACACCTTCAGATATGTTTCTCTGTGTTGCAAAATAGGTTTTATTCATGCACAGACTGCAAATTTAAAGTGGGACCGAGATTCAGCTTGCATTGCCTGAACCAACTTTGTTCTGCACTGAAACGCTGTTTTCTGACATTTCAGGGTCTAACTTCAAAAATCATGCAAAACACTTCTTACACCTTCAGATATGTTTCTCTGTGTTGCAAAATAGGTTTTATTCATGCACAGACTGCAAATTTAAAGTGGGACAGAGTTTCAGCTTGCATTGCTTGAAACAAGTTTGTTCTGCACTGAAACGCTGTTTTCTGACATTTCAGGCTCTAACTTCAAAAATCATGCAAAACACTTCTAACACCTTAAGACATGTTTCTCTGCATTGCAAAATAGGTTTTATTCATGCATAGACAGCAATTTTAATTTGGGACAGAGTTTCAGCTTGCATTGCTTGAAACAAGTTTGTTCTGCACTGAAACGCTGTTTTCTGACATTTCAGGATCTAACTTCAAAAATCATGCAAAACACTTCTAACACCTTCAGATATGTTTCTCTGTGTTGCAAAATAGGTTTTATTCATGCACAGACTGCAAATTTAAAGTGGGACCGAGATTCAGCTTGCATTGCTTGAACCAAGTTTGTTCTGCACTGAAACGCTGTTTTCTGACATTTCAGGCTCTAACTTCAAAAATCATGCAAAACACTTCTAACACCTTCAGATATGTTTCTCTGTGTTGCAAAATAGGTTTTATTCATGCACAGACTGCAAATTTAAAGTGGGACCGAGATTCAGCTTGCATTGCCTGAACCAACTTTGTTCTGCACTGAAACGCTGTTTTCTGACATTTCAGGGTCTAACTTCAAAAATCATGCAAAACACTTCTTACACCTTCAGATATGTTTCTCTGTGTTGCAAAATAGGTTTTATTCATGCACAGACTGCAAATTTAAAGTGGGACCGAGATTCAGCTTGCGTTGCCTGAACCAACTTTGTTCTGCGCTGAAACGCTGTTTTCTGACATTTCAGGCTCTAACTTCAAAAATCATGCAAAACACTTCTAACACCTTCAGATATGTTTCTCTGTGTTGCAAAATAGGTTTTATTCATGCATAGACAGCAATTTTAATTTGGGACAGAGTTTCAGCTTGCATTGCTTGAAACAAGTTTGTTCTGCACTGAAACGCTGTTTTCTGACATTTCAGGCTCTAACTTCAAAAATCATGCAAAACACTTCTAACACCTTCAGATATGTTTCTCTGTGTTGCAAAATAGGTTTTATTCATGCACAGACAGCAATTTTAATTTGGGACAGAGTTTCAGCTTGAGTTGCCTGAACCAAGTTTGTTCTACACTGAAACGCTGTTTTCTGACATTTCTGGGTCTAACTTCAAAAATCATGCAAAACATTTCTAACACCTTCAGATATGTTTCTCTGTGTTGCAAAATAGGTTTTATTCATGCATAGACTGCAAATTTTAAAGTGGGACCGAGATTCAGCTTGAGTTGCCTGAACCAAGTTTGTTCTGCACTGAAACGCTGTTTTCTGACATTTCAGGGTCTAACTTCAAAAATCATGCAAAACACTTCTGACACCTTCAGATATGTTTCTCTGTGTTGCAAAATAGGTTTTATTCATGCACAGACTGCAAATTTAAAGTGGGACCGAGATTCAGCTTGCATTGCCTGAACAAACTTTGTTCTGCCCTGAAACGCTGTTTTCTGACATTTCAGGCTCTAACTTCAAAAATCATGCAAAACACTTCTAACACCTTAAGACATGTTTCTCTGCATTGCAAAATAGGTTTTATTCATGCATAGACAGCAATTTTAATTTGGGACAGAGTTTCAGCTTGCATTGCTTGAAACAAGTTTGTTCTGCACTGAAACGCTGTTTTCTGACATTTCAGGATCTAACTTCAAAAATCATGCAAAACACTTCTAACACCTTCAGATATGTTTCTCTGTGTTGCAAAATAGGTTTTATTCATGCACAGACTGCAAATTTAAAGTGGGACCGAGATTCAGCTTGCATTGCTTGAGCCAAGTTTGTTCTGCACTGAAACGCTGTTTTCTGACATTTCAGGCTCTAACTTCAAAAATCATGCAAAACACTTCTAACACCTTCAGATATGTTTCTCTGTGTTGCAAAATAGGTTTTATTCATGCACAGACTGCAAATTTAAAGTGGGACCGAGATTCAGCTTGCATTGCCTGAACCAACTTTGTTCTGCACTGAAACGCTGTTTTCTGACATTTCAGGGTCTAACTTCAAAAATCATGCAAAACACTTCTAACACCTTCAGATATGTTTCTCTGTGTTGCAAAATAGGTTTTATTCATGCATAGACAGCAATTTTAATTTGGGACAGAGTTTCAGCTTGCATTGCTTGAAACAAGTTTGTTCTGCACTGAAACGCTGTTTTCTGACATTTCAGGCTCTAACTTCAAAAATCATGCAAAACACTTCTAACACCTTCAGATATGTTTCTCTGTGTTGCAAAATAGGTTTTATTCATGCACAGACTGCAAATTTAAAGTGGGACCGAGATTCAGCTTGCATTGCCTGAACCAACTTTGTTCTGCACTGAAACGCTGTTTTCTGACATTTCAGGGTCTAACTTCAAAAATCATGCAAAACACTTCTTACACCTTCAGATATGTTTCTCTGTGTTGCAAAATAGGTTTTATTCATGCACAGACTGCAAATTTAAAGTGGGACCGAGATTCAGCTTGCATTGCCTGAACAAACTTTGTTCTGCCCTGAAACGCTGTTTTCTGACATTTCAGGCTCTAACTTCAAAAATCATGCAAAACACTTCTAACACCTTAAGACATGTTTCTCTGCATTGCAAAATAGGTTTTATTCATGCATAGACAGCAATTTTAATTTGGGACAGAGTTTCAGCTTGCATTGCTTGAAACAAGTTTGTTCTGCACTGAAACGCTGTTTTCTGACATTTCAGGCTCTAACTTCAAAAATCATGCAAAACACTTCTAACACCTTAAGACATGTTTCTCTGCATTGCAAAATAGGTTTTATTCATGCATAGACAGCAATTTTAATTTGGGACAGAGTTTCAGCTTGCATTGCTTGAAACAAGTTTGTTCTGCACTGAAACGCTTTTTTCTGACATTTCAGGGTCTAACTTCAAAAATCATGCAAAACACTTCTAACACCTTCAGATATGTTTCTCTGTGTTGCAAAATAGGTTTCATTCATGCACAGACTGCAAATTTAAAGTGGGACCGAGATTCAGCTTGCATTGCCTGAACCAAGTTTGTTCTGCACTGAAACGCTGTTTTCTGACATTTCAGGCTCTAACTTCAAAAATCATGCAAAACACTTCTAACACCTTCAGATATGTTTCTCTGTGTTGCAAAATAGGTTTTATTCATGCATAGACAGCAATTTTAAAGTGGGACCGAGATTCAGCTTGCATTGCCTGAACCAACTTTGTTCTGCACTGAAACGCTGTTTTCTGACATTTCAGGGTCTAACTTCAAAAATCATGCAAAACACTTCTTACACCTTCAGATATGTTTCTCTGTGTTGCAAAATAGGTTTTATTCATGCACAGACTGCAAATTTAAAGTGGGACCGAGATTCAGCTTGCGTTGCCTGAACCAACTTTGTTCTGCGCTGAAACGCTGTTTTCTGACATTTCAGGCTCTAACTTCAAAAATCATGCAAAACACTTCTAACACCTTCAGATATGTTTCTCTGTGTTGCAAAATAGGTTTTATTCATGCATAGACAGCAATTTTAATTTGGGACAGAGTTTCAGCTTGCATTGCTTGAAACAAGTTTGTTCTGCACTGAAACGCTGTTTTCTGACATTTCAGGCTCTAACTTCAAAAATCATGCAAAACACTTCTAACACCTTCAGATATGTTTCTCTGTGTTGCAAAATAGGTTTTATTCATGCACAGACAGCAATTTTAATTTGGGACAGAGTTTCAGCTTGAGTTGCCTGAACCAAGTTTGTTCTACACTGAAACGCTGTTTTCTGACATTTCTGGGTCTAACTTCAAAAATCATGCAAAACATTTCTAACACCTTCAGATATGTTTCTCTGTGTTGCAAAATAGGTTTTATTCATGCATAGACTGCAAATTTTAAAGTGGGACCGAGATTCAGCTTGAGTTGCCTGAACCAAGTTTGTTCTGCACTGAAACGCTGTTTTCTGACATTTCAGGGTCTAACTTCAAAAATCATGCAAAACACTTCTGACACCTTCAGATATGTTTCTCTGTGTTGCAAAATAGGTTTTATTCATGCACAGACTGCAAATTTAAAGTGGGACCGAGATTCAGCTTGCATTGCCTGAACAAACTTTGTTCTGCCCTGAAACGCTGTTTTCTGACATTTCAGGCTCTAACTTCAAAAATCATGCAAAACACTTCTAACACCTTAAGACATGTTTCTCTGCATTGCAAAATAGGTTTTATTCATGCATAGACAGCAATTTTAATTTGGGACAGAGTTTCAGCTTGCATTGCTTGAAACAAGTTTGTTCTGCACTGAAACGCTGTTTTCTGACATTTCAGGATCTAACTTCAAAAATCATGCAAAACACTTCTAACACCTTCAGATATGTTTCTCTGTGTTGCAAAATAGGTTTTATTCATGCACAGACTGCAAATTTAAAGTGGGACCGAGATTCAGCTTGCATTGCTTGAGCCAAGTTTGTTCTGCACTGAAACGCTGTTTTCTGACATTTCAGGCTCTAACTTCAAAAATCATGCAAAACACTTCTAACACCTTCAGATATGTTTCTCTGTGTTGCAAAATAGGTTTTATTCATGCACAGACTGCAAATTTAAAGTGGGACCGAGATTCAGCTTGCATTGCCTGAACCAACTTTGTTCTGCACTGAAACGCTGTTTTCTGACATTTCAGGGTCTAACTTCAAAAATCATGCAAAACACTTCTAACACCTTCAGATATGTTTCTCTGTGTTGCAAAATAGGTTTTATTCATGCATAGACAGCAATTTTAATTTGGGACAGAGTTTCAGCTTGCATTGCTTGAAACAAGTTTGTTCTGCACTGAAACGCTGTTTTCTGACATTTCAGGCTCTAACTTCAAAAATCATGCAAAACACTTCTAACACCTTCAGATATGTTTCTCTGTGTTGCAAAATAGGTTTTATTCATGCACAGACTGCAAATTTAAAGTGGGACCGAGATTCAGCTTGCATTGCCTGAACCAACTTTGTTCTGCACTGAAACGCTGTTTTCTGACATTTCAGGGTCTAACTTCAAAAATCATGCAAAACACTTCTTACACCTTCAGATATGTTTCTCTGTGTTGCAAAATAGGTTTTATTCATGCACAGACTGCAAATTTAAAGTGGGACCGAGATTCAGCTTGCATTGCCTGAACAAACTTTGTTCTGCCCTGAAACGCTGTTTTCTGACATTTCAGGCTCTAACTTCAAAAATCATGCAAAACACTTCTAACACCTTAAGACATGTTTCTCTGCATTGCAAAATAGGTTTTATTCATGCATAGACAGCAATTTTAATTTGGGACAGAGTTTCAGCTTGCATTGCTTGAAACAAGTTTGTTCTGCACTGAAACGCTGTTTTCTGACATTTCAGGCTCTAACTTCAAAAATCATGCAAAACACTTCTAACACCTTAAGACATGTTTCTCTGCATTGCAAAATAGGTTTTATTCATGCATAGACAGCAATTTTAATTTGGGACAGAGTTTCAGCTTGCATTGCTTGAAACAAGTTTGTTCTGCACTGAAACGCTTTTTTCTGACATTTCAGGGTCTAACTTCAAAAATCATGCAAAACACTTCTAACACCTTCAGATATGTTTCTCTGTGTTGCAAAATAGGTTTCATTCATGCACAGACTGCAAATTTAAAGTGGGACCGAGATTCAGCTTGCATTGCCTGAACCAAGTTTGTTCTGCACTGAAACGCTGTTTTCTGACATTTCAGGCTCTAACTTCAAAAATCATGCAAAACACTTCTAACACCTTCAGATATGTTTCTCTGTGTTGCAAAATAGGTTTTATTCATGCATAGACAGCAATTTTAAAGTGGGACCGAGATTCAGCTTGCATTGCCTGAACCAACTTTGTTCTGCACTGAAACGCTGTTTTCTGACATTTCAGGGTCTAACTTCAAAAATCATGCAAAACACTTCTTACACCTTCAGATATGTTTCTCTGTGTTGCAAAATAGGTTTTATTCATGCACAGACTGCAAATTTAAAGTGGGACCGAGATTCAGCTTGCGTTGCCTGAACCAACTTTGTTCTGCGCTGAAACGCTGTTTTCTGACATTTCAGGCTCTAACTTCAAAAATCATGCAAAACACTTCTAACACCTTCAGATATGTTTCTCTGTGTTGCAAAATAGGTTTTATTCATGCATAGACAGCAATTTTAATTTGGGACAGAGTTTCAGCTTGCATTGCTTGAAACAAGTTTGTTCTGCACTGAAACGCTGTTTTCTGACATTTCAGGCTCTAACTTCAAAAATCATGCAAAACACTTCTAACACCTTCAGATATGTTTCTCTGTGTTGCAAAATAGGTTTTATTCATGCACAGACAGCAATTTTAATTTGGGACAGAGTTTCAGCTTGAGTTGCCTGAACCAAGTTTGTTCTACACTGAAACGCTGTTTTCTGACATTTCTGGGTCTAACTTCAAAAATCATGCAAAACATTTCTAACACCTTCAGATATGTTTCTCTGTGTTGCAAAATAGGTTTTATTCATGCATAGACTGCAAATTTTAAAGTGGGACCGAGATTCAGCTTGAGTTGCCTGAACCAAGTTTGTTCTGCACTGAAACGCTGTTTTCTGACATTTCAGGGTCTAACTTCAAAAATCATGCAAAACACTTCTGACACCTTCAGATATGTTTCTCTGTGTTGCAAAATAGGTTTTATTCATGCACAGACTGCAAATTTAAAGTGGGACCGAGATTCAGCTTGCATTGCCTGAACAAACTTTGTTCTGCCCTGAAACGCTGTTTTCTGACATTTCAGGCTCTAACTTCAAAAATCATGCAAAACACTTCTAACACCTTAAGACATGTTTCTCTGCATTGCAAAATAGGTTTTATTCATGCATAGACAGCAATTTTAATTTGGGACAGAGTTTCAGCTTGCATTGCTTGAAACAAGTTTGTTCTGCACTGAAACGCTGTTTTCTGACATTTCAGGATCTAACTTCAAAAATCATGCAAAACACTTCTAACACCTTCAGATATGTTTCTCTGTGTTGCAAAATAGGTTTTATTCATGCACAGACTGCAAATTTAAAGTGGGACCGAGATTCAGCTTGCATTGCTTGAGCCAAGTTTGTTCTGCACTGAAACGCTGTTTTCTGACATTTCAGGCTCTAACTTCAAAAATCATGCAAAACACTTCTAACACCTTCAGATATGTTTCTCTGTGTTGCAAAATAGGTTTTATTCATGCACAGACTGCAAATTTAAAGTGGGACCGAGATTCAGCTTGCATTGCCTGAACCAACTTTGTTCTGCACTGAAACGCTGTTTTCTGACATTTCAGGGTCTAACTTCAAAAATCATGCAAAACACTTCTAACACCTTCAGATATGTTTCTCTGTGTTGCAAAATAGGTTTTATTCATGCATAGACAGCAATTTTAATTTGGGACAGAGTTTCAGCTTGCATTGCTTGAAACAAGTTTGTTCTGCACTGAAACGCTGTTTTCTGACATTTCAGGCTCTAACTTCAAAAATCATGCAAAACACTTCTAACACCTTCAGATATGTTTCTCTGTGTTGCAAAATAGGTTTTATTCATGCACAGACTGCAAATTTAAAGTGGGACCGAGATTCAGCTTGCATTGCCTGAACCAACTTTGTTCTGCACTGAAACGCTGTTTTCTGACATTTCAGGGTCTAACTTCAAAAATCATGCAAAACACTTCTTACACCTTCAGATATGTTTCTCTGTGTTGCAAAATAGGTTTTATTCATGCACAGACTGCAAATTTAAAGTGGGACCGAGATTCAGCTTGCATTGCCTGAACAAACTTTGTTCTGCCCTGAAACGCTGTTTTCTGACATTTCAGGCTCTAACTTCAAAAATCATGCAAAACACTTCTAACACCTTAAGACATGTTTCTCTGCATTGCAAAATAGGTTTTATTCATGCATAGACAGCAATTTTAATTTGGGACAGAGTTTCAGCTTGCATTGCTTGAAACAAGTTTGTTCTGCACTGAAACGCTGTTTTCTGACATTTCAGGCTCTAACTTCAAAAATCATGCAAAACACTTCTAACACCTTAAGACATGTTTCTCTGCATTGCAAAATAGGTTTTATTCATGCATAGACAGCAATTTTAATTTGGGACAGAGTTTCAGCTTGCATTGCTTGAAACAAGTTTGTTCTGCACTGAAACGCTTTTTTCTGACATTTCAGGGTCTAACTTCAAAAATCATGCAAAACACTTCTAACACCTTCAGATATGTTTCTCTGTGTTGCAAAATAGGTTTCATTCATGCACAGACTGCAAATTTAAAGTGGGACCGAGATTCAGCTTGCATTGCCTGAACCAAGTTTGTTCTGCACTGAAACGCTGTTTTCTGACATTTCAGGCTCTAACTTCAAAAATCATGCAAAACACTTCTAACACCTTCAGATATGTTTCTCTGTGTTGCAAAATAGGTTTTATTCATGCATAGACAGCAATTTTAATTTGGGACAGAGTTTCAGCTTGCATTGTTTGAAACAAGTTTGTTCTGCACTGAAACGCTGTTTTCTGACATTTCAGGCTCTAACTTCAAAAATCATGCAAAACACTTCTAACACCTTCAGATATGTTTCTCTTTGTTGCAAAATAGGTTTTATTCATGCACAGACTGCAAATTTAAAGTGGGACCGAGATTCAGCTTGCATTGCTTGAACCAAGTTTGTTCTGCGCTGAAACGCTGTTTTCTGACATTTCAGGGTCTAACTTCAAAAATCATGCAAAACACTTCTAACACCTTCAGATATGTTTCTCTGTGTTGCAAAATAGGTTTCATTCATGCACAGACTGCAAATTTAAAGTGGGACCGAGATTCAGCTTGCATTGCCTGAACCAAGTTTGTTCTGCACTGAAACGCTGTTTTCTGACATTTCAGGGTCTAACTTCAAAAATCATGCAAAACATTTCTAACACCTTCAGATATGTTTCTCTGTGTTGCAAAATAGGTTTTATTCATGCATAGACTGCAAATTTTAAAGTGGGACCGAGATTCAGCTTGAGTTGCCTGAACCAAGTTTGTTCTGCACTGAAACGCTGTTTTCTGACATTTCAGGGTCTAACTTCAAAAATCATGCAAAACACTTCTAACACCTTCAGATATGTTTCTCTGTGTTGCAAAATAGGTTTTATTCATGCACAGACTGCAAATTTAAAGTGGGACCGAGATTCAGCTTGCATTGCCTGAACAAACTTTGTTCTGCCCTGAAACGCTGTTTTCTGACATTTCAGGCTCTAACTTCAAAAATCATGCAAAACACTTCTAACACCTTAAGACATGTTTCTCTGCATTGCAAAATAGGTTTTATTCATGCATAGACAGCAATTTTAATTTGGGACAGAGTTTCAGCTTGCATTGCTTGAAACAAGTTTGTTCTGCACTGAAACGCTGTTTTCTGACATTTCAGGATCTAACTTCAAAAATCATGCAAAACACTTCTAACACCTTCAGATATGTTTCTCTGTGTTGCAAAATAGGTTTTATTCATGCACAGACTGCAAATTTAAAGTGGGACCGAGATTCAGCTTGCATTGCTTGAACCAAGTTTGTTCTGCACTGAAACGCTCTTTTCTGACATTTCAGGCTCTAACTTCAAAAATCATGCAAAACACTTCTAACACCTTCAGATATGTTTCTCTGTGTTGAAAAATAGGTTTTATTCATGCACAGACTGCAAATTTAAAGTGGGACCGAGATTCAGCTTGCATTGCCTGAACCAACTTTGTTCTGCACTGAAACGCTGTTTTCTGACATTTCAGGGTCTAACTTCAAAAATCATGCAAAACACTTCTTACACCTTCAGATATGTTTCTCTGTGTTGCAAAATAGGTTTTATTCATGCACAGACTGCAAATTTAAAGTGGGACCGAGATTCAGCTTGCGTTGCCTGAACCAACTTTGTTCTGCGCTGAAACGCTGTTTTCTGACATTTCAGGCTCTAACTTCAAAAATCATGCAAAACACTTCTAACACCTTCAGATATGTTTCTCTGTGTTGCAAAATAGGTTTTATTCATGCATAGACAGCAATTTTAATTTGGGACAGAGTTTCAGCTTGCATTGCTTGAAACAAGTTTGTTCTGCACTGAAACGCTGTTTTCTGACATTTCAGGCTCTAACTTCAAAAATCATGCAAAACACTTCTAACACCTTCAGATATGTTTCTCTGTGTTGCAAAATAGGTTTTATTCATGCACAGACAGCAATTTTAATTTGGGACAGAGTTTCAGCTTGAGTTGCCTGAACCAAGTTTGTTCTACACTGAAACGCTGTTTTCTGACATTTCTGGGTCTAACTTCAAAAATCATGCAAAACACTTCTGACACCTTCAGATATGTTTCTCTGTGTTGCAAAATAGGTTTTATTCATGCACAGACTGCAAATTTAAAGTGGGACCGAGATTCAGCTTGCATTGCCTGAACAAACTTTGTTCTGCCCTGAAACGCTGTTTTCTGACATTTCAGGCTCTAACTTCAAAAATCATGCAAAACACTTCTAACACCTTAAGACATGTTTCTCTGCATTGCAAAATAGGTTTTATTCATGCATAGACAGCAATTTTAATTTGGGACAGAGTTTCAGCTTGCATTGCTTGAAACAAGTTTGTTATGCACTGAAACGCTGTTTTCTGACATTTCAGGATCTAACTTCAAAAATCATGCAAAACACTTCTAACACCTTCAGATATGTTTCTCTGTGTTGCAAAATAGGTTTTATTCATGCACAGACTGCAAATTTAAAGTGGGACCGAGATTCAGCTTGCATTGCTTGAGCCAAGTTTGTTCTGCACTGAAACGCTGTTTTCTGACATTTCAGGCTCTAACTTCAAAAATCATGCAAAACACTTCTAACACCTTCAGATATGTTTCTCTGTGTTGCAAAATAGGTTTTATTCATGCACAGACTGCAAATTTAAAGTGGGACCGAGATTCAGCTTGCATTGCCTGAACCAACTTTGTTCTGCACTGAAACGCTGTTTTCTGACATTTCAGGGTCTAACTTCAAAAATCATGCAAAACACTTCTAACACCTTCAGATATGTTTCTCTGTGTTGCAAAATAGGTTTTATTCATGCATAGACAGCAATTTTAATTTGGGACAGAGTTTCAGCTTGCATTGCTTGAAACAAGTTTGTTCTGCACTGAAACGCTGTTTTCTGACATTTCAGGCTCTAACTTCAAAAATCATGCAAAACACTTCTAACACCTTCAGATATGTTTCTCTGTGTTGCAAAATAGGTTTTATTCATGCACAGACTGCAAATTTAAAGTGGGACCGAGATTCAGCTTGCATTGCCTGAACCAACTTTGTTCTGCACTGAAACGCTGTTTTCTGACATTTCAGGGTCTAACTTCAAAAATCATGCAAAACACTTCTTACACCTTCAGATATGTTTCTCTGTGTTGCAAAATAGGTTTTATTCATGCACAGACTGCAAATTTAAAGTGGGACCGAGATTCAGCTTGCATTGCCTGAACAAACTTTGTTCTGCCCTGAAACGCTGTTTTCTGACATTTCAGGCTCTAACTTCAAAAATCATGCAAAACACTTCTAACACCTTAAGACATGTTTCTCTGCATTGCAAAATAGGTTTTATTCATGCATAGACAGCAATTTTAATTTGGGACAGAGTTTCAGCTTGCATTGCTTGAAACAAGTTTGTTCTGCACTGAAACGCTGTTTTCTGACATTTCAGGCTCTAACTTCAAAAATCATGCAAAACACTTCTAACACCTTAAGACATGTTTCTCTGCATTGCAAAATAGGTTTTATTCATGCATAGACAGCAATTTTAATTTGGGACAGAGTTTCAGCTTGCATTGCTTGAAACAAGTTTGTTCTGCACTGAAACGCTTTTTTCTGACATTTCAGGGTCTAACTTCAAAAATCATGCAAAACACTTCTAACACCTTCAGATATGTTTCTCTGTGTTGCAAAATAGGTTTCATTCATGCACAGACTGCAAATTTAAAGTGGGACCGAGATTCAGCTTGCATTGCCTGAACCAAGTTTGTTCTGCACTGAAACGCTGTTTTCTGACATTTCAGGCTCTAACTTCAAAAATCATGCAAAACACTTCTAACACCTTCAGATATGTTTCTCTGTGTTGCAAAATAGGTTTTATTCATGCATAGACAGCAATTTTAATTTGGGACAGAGTTTCAGCTTGCATTGTTTGAAACAAGTTTGTTCTGCACTGAAACGCTGTTTTCTGACATTTCAGGCTCTAACTTCAAAAATCATGCAAAACACTTCTAACACCTTCAGATATGTTTCTCTTTGTTGCAAAATAGGTTTTATTCATGCACAGACTGCAAATTTAAAGTGGGACCGAGATTCAGCTTGCATTGCTTGAACCAAGTTTGTTCTGCGCTGAAACGCTGTTTTCTGACATTTCAGGGTCTAACTTCAAAAATCATGCAAAACACTTCTAACACCTTCAGATATGTTTCTCTGTGTTGCAAAATAGGTTTCATTCATGCACAGACTGCAAATTTAAAGTGGGACCGAGATTCAGCTTGCATTGCCTGAACCAAGTTTGTTCTGCACTGAAACGCTGTTTTCTGACATTTCAGGGTCTAACTTCAAAAATCATGCAAAACATTTCTAACACCTTCAGATATGTTTCTCTGTGTTGCAAAATAGGTTTTATTCATGCATAGACTGCAAATTTTAAAGTGGGACCGAGATTCAGCTTGAGTTGCCTGAACCAAGTTTGTTCTGCACTGAAACGCTGTTTTCTGACATTTCAGGGTCTAACTTCAAAAATCATGCAAAACACTTCTAACACCTTCAGATATGTTTCTCTGTGTTGCAAAATAGGTTTTATTCATGCACAGACTGCAAATTTAAAGTGGGACCGAGATTCAGCTTGCATTGCCTGAACAAACTTTGTTCTGCCCTGAAACGCTGTTTTCTGACATTTCAGGCTCTAACTTCAAAAATCATGCAAAACACTTCTAACACCTTAAGACATGTTTCTCTGCATTGCAAAATAGGTTTTATTCATGCATAGACAGCAATTTTAATTTGGGACAGAGTTTCAGCTTGCATTGCTTGAAACAAGTTTGTTCTGCACTGAAACGCTGTTTTCTGACATTTCAGGATCTAACTTCAAAAATCATGCAAAACACTTCTAACACCTTCAGATATGTTTCTCTGTGTTGCAAAATAGGTTTTATTCATGCACAGACTGCAAATTTAAAGTGGGACCGAGATTCAGCTTGCATTGCTTGAACCAAGTTTGTTCTGCACTGAAACGCTCTTTTCTGACATTTCAGGCTCTAACTTCAAAAATCATGCAAAACACTTCTAACACCTTCAGATATGTTTCTCTGTGTTGCAAAATAGGTTTTATTCATGCACAGACTGCAAATTTAAAGTGGGACCGAGATTCAGCTTGCATTGCCTGAACCAACTTTGTTCTGCACTGAAACGCTGTTTTCTGACATTTCAGGGTCTAACTTCAAAAATCATGCAAAACACTTCTTACACCTTCAGATATGTTTCTCTGTGTTGCAAAATAGGTTTTATTCATGCACAGACTGCAAATTTAAAGTGGGACCGAGATTCAGCTTGCGTTGCCTGAACCAACTTTGTTCTGCGCTGAAACGCTGTTTTCTGACATTTCAGGCTCTAACTTCAAAAATCATGCAAAACACTTCTAACACCTTCAGATATGTTTCTCTGTGTTGCAAAATAGGTTTTATTCATGCATAGACAGCAATTTTAATTTGGGACAGAGTTTCAGCTTGCATTGCTTGAAACAAGTTTGTTCTGCACTGAAACGCTGTTTTCTGACATTTCAGGCTCTAACTTCAAAAATCATGCAAAACACTTCTAACACCTTCAGATATGTTTCTCTGTGTTGCAAAATAGGTTTTATTCATGCACAGACAGCAATTTTAATTTGGGACAGAGTTTCAGCTTGAGTTGCCTGAACCAAGTTTGTTCTACACTGAAACGCTGTTTTCTGACATTTCTGGGTCTAACTTCAAAAATCATGCAAAACACTTCTGACACCTTCAGATATGTTTCTCTGTGTTGCAAAATAGGTTTTATTCATGCATAGACTGCAAATTTTAAAGTGGGACCGAGATTCAGCTTGAGTTGCCTGAACCAAGTTTGTTCTGCACTGAAACGCTGTTCCCTGTCGATACTACACTCGTACTGCGTCGTTAAGACGCTTATGGGAAAAAGCTCCTTTTTCTCCTGAGACTGAAGTATTTCAATAACGCAGTGTAACTGCACGACCATTGGTTTGTGCAGTGAGATGAAAACAAACGCAATGATTCGCGCCCGAACGCGCCAAAAGGGGCGGAGAATTCGGCTATATAAGCGTGCATTTTGCCACAGGATCTCAGATCCTTCTCCTTCAGCGACGACTTCACATCTTCGCTGACACTGACTGACCTTCGCTCGAGAAAGAAGCCTCTCGCCGTTGAAGAGCCTCGCAGCGGATCCGCCTGCTCGTCGGTTTTGACGCTTCAAGCAGCTGACAGTGATTCCCTGCCGCGATCCGGCGATAGAAGAGCATATTCCAAAAGAGCAAATTTCATTGGCGTTGTTGCAAATGCCACGGCGTTTCTGTTGCTCGTGCAGAGCCCCTCTGCACGCTGTCGATAGTCACGCTGAGTGCGTCTCGTGTTTGGGCTCCGCCCATGCCGAGGCTGCGCTCGCTGAGACAGATTGTTCCCATTGCGGGGACATGAGTCTCGCCTCTTTGCGCTCGCGGCTCGCTTTCTTTTCAGAGAGCAGCCCCGCCCCTCGCGCCCTCCCGCTTTCTTCTTCACAAGAGCCTGTGAAGAAAAAGCAGCGGGGCAGAGTGACTCGGCGCACGGTGATTGGTGAGCTCACGCCGGCTGATCCCCCGCGTGCCTCACCTTCACCACATGAAGAGGAATCTCCCGTTCTCTTCACTCATCCAGACCAAAATCCCTCGGCTGCCGCGAGCGATCTGGTTTCTTTTGGAGTGAGTGAGGAGGAAGCCATGGATGACAGCATGTCTCTGGCTGCATCTGATGGAGAGGAGTTGTCGGGCTCGCCGCAAGACCCCGCCCCCTTTCCATCTGTTCAACCCAGCACCGCCAGCGCTGGTATGGACGCCGAACTCTTCCGCGTTCTATCTAAGGCTGTTGAAGAGCTGGGACTGGATTGGTCTCCTCCTGAGGAGCCTGTACGGAGTCGTTTGGACGAATGGTTCCTGCCGGGGCGCCGCCAAGCCCCTCGTCAGCGAGCCTCACCGTTCTTCCCGGAAGTTCACGGTGAGATCTCTAAATCCTGGCGCGCTCCGTACTCCGCCCGCCTTCGTACCTCTTCTTCCTCCGCCCTCACGACGGTTGACGGCGCCGAAGAGAAAGGATATGACAAGTTGCCCCCCCTGGATGAGTCTGTGGCCGCGCATTTGTGCCCGCCCACTGCCATCGGCTGGAAGGCAAAGGCGACTCACCCGTCCAAGCCATGCAGAACTACTTCAGCTCTCGCTGGACGTGCTTATTCTTCGGCTGGACAGGCAGCATCAGCGCTGCACTCAATGGCGGTCCTCCAAGTCTATCAAGCGAAACTCCTCCGCAGTATGGATGAGGCTGGCATAGATGACGCTGCGTTCCGTGAACTACGCAGCGCGACCGACCTGGCGTTGCGTGCTACTAAGATGACGGCACAGGCGATTGGCAGATCGATGGCCAGCTTGGTGGTGCTGGAGCGCCACCTGTGGCTAAACCTGACGGAGATCAAGGACGCTGACAAGGTCGCCTTCCTTGACTCCCCCATCTCTCCTACCGGTCTGTTCGGTCCAGCAGTAGAGGGGTTTGCGGAGCGCTTCACCGCCGCTCAGAAGTCGTCCCAGGCTATGCGACACTTCCTGCCAAAGCGCACAAGCTCTGCAACGGCTCCTAGTCGCCCCAAACCGGCGCCGACTCAGCAGCCTGCAAAGACCGCCCCGCCAGCTGCTCAGCCAGCCCCCCAGGTGGAGCCACGTCATCGCTCCCGCTCGGCCAGACGCTACCCTTTCCCTAGACGTCAGGGACCCCGACCCAAGGTCGTGTTGGAACAGGCGCCTCCAGCGTCTTCCTGATTTAAAAAACAGGAAGAGGAAAGGGTCAAGTCTCGCCAGAGCCGGACCAGCCCCCAAGATGTCTCTCTTCAGCCTCCAAACACCCCGTTCTGTTCCGGGTTCAGAGCGCTGCATGTTTCCAAACAAACTGGCTGTAACTCACGGGCCCTTTCTGTCAGCGCCCTTACAGCTTACCGCTGTGATAGCGAAAAAAAAAAAAATAAATAAATAAAAAACAAACATTTTCAAAAAGAGAGCAAATTTCCTCTTCCAGAGTTGTTAAGCGGCACCCAACCGCTCAAACCAATGCAACCCCTCAGCACACGGGCCGAGGCTTGGAAAGCCATCCCCGGGGTGTCGAAATGGGTTATGGGCATAATAGAACGAGGTTATACACTGCAGTTCGCTCGAAGACCACCCCGCTTTCGCGGAGTGGTCTCCACCTCAGTTCACAGCAAAAACATAGAGGTTTTGCGTACAGAGGTGAGGAATCTGCTGGCAAAAGGTGCCGTGGAAACGGTTCCCCCAGCACAGAGCGAGTCAGGCTTTTACAGCCGCTACTTCCTCGTCCCAAAAAAGGATGGCGGTCTGAGGCCCATCCTCGACCTCAGGCGTTTGAATTGCGCCCTCATGAGACGGCCATTCAAAATGCTCACGCTAAAACAGATCCTTTCGCACATACGCACAAAGGACTGGTTTTGCTCGCTGGATCTGAAAGATGCATACTTTCACATCCAGATTGCCCCCCACCACAGGCAATTCTTGAGATTTGCCTTCGAGGGAGCGGCCTATCAATATACAGTCCTTCCGTTCGGACTGTCTCTAGCTCCTCGCACATTTACGAAGTGCATGGACGCGGCTCTTTCCCCCCTGAGGCAGAAGGGAATCCGCGTCTTGAACTACCTCGACGACTGGCTCATCCTGGCCCAGTCAGAGAACGAGCTAATACATCACAGATCCGTGATCCTCAGCCACTTGCAATGCCTAGGACTCAGGGTCAATTTTGCCAAGAGCACTCTGTCTCCCAGCCAACGTATTGCGTTCCTGGGAGCAGTTTTCGACTCCATTCAAATGAAGGCAATGGTTGCGCCGCAGCGAGCTCAAGCCATCCGAAAGCTCGCGGCCTCCTTCAAAATCGGAGCCCTTCGCCCTCTCAAAGCTTTTCAGAAGATGCTGGGTCTTATGGCTTCAGCATCTCCAGTACTCCAGCTGGGCCTACTTCAAATGCGCCCTCTGCAGTACTGGTTGAAACCGAAAGTTCCGCCTCAGGCCTGGCGTCTAGGACGCCTGCGCATCAGGGTAGATCAGACCTGTGTCACAGCGCTGACTCCTTGGAAGAATTTTTCTTGGATGGAACAGGGCGTTCCCCTGGACATGGCGTGCAGAAGGAAGATGGTCTCGACAGATGCGTCCAACTCAGGTTGGGGAGCTCTGTGCGATGGCCAGCCGGCATTCGGCCAGTGGTCAGAAGCCGAAAAACGCCTTCACATCAACTGCCTAGAAATGCTAGCAGTGTGTTTAGGCCTCCATACACTTCTGCCAGTCTTAAAGGGACACCACGTCTTAGTCCGCTCGGACAACATGACGGTGGTATCGTACATAAATCACCAGGGAGGTCTTTCGTCGAGACGCCTTTTCACATTAGTGGAACGTCTCTTGCGATGGGCTCAGCTCAACTTTCGCTCGCTCAGAGCAACTCATGTGCCTGGCAGGCTGAATCAAGGAGCAGACATGCTGTCTCGGAGCAACGTCTCCTCAGACGAATGGATGCTTCATCCCCAGACGATTCAGGAAATATGGGCAGTCTTTGGCAAGGCTCAGGTAGACCTGTTCGCCTCAAAAGACAATTGTCACTGCCCAATTTATTTTTCAAAGGAGCAGGATGCATTGGCCCACGACTGGCCCAATCTCCTGTTATATGCTTTTCCCCCGATCGCCCTGATACCACACGTAGTCAGGCGGGTCAGGGAACAGAGACTCAAAATCCTGCTAGTGGCCCCCTTCTGGCAGAACCAACATTGGTTCCCAGATCTCCACCGGCTGCTGTCATCAGCACCGTGGCCTGTTCCGTTGAGACGAGATCTCTTAACGCAGGCGAACAAAACGCTTTGGCACCCCCAACCGGAACTGTGGGCGCTGCACGTCTGGTCTCTCGACGGGAGCCTTTAGATCTCCCCGAGACCGTTTTAAATACTATTTCTGAGGCCAGAGCACCCTCTACCAGGCGACTCTATGGACTCAAGTGGTCTGTCTTTTCCGCCTGGTGTTCCACCCACGGTGCAGACCCGAGTTTGTGTGACATATCATTGATTTTGTCATTTCTTCAGGAGCTGTTGGACAAGGGACGCTCTCCCTCCACGCTCAGGGTTTATGTGGCGGCCATAGCGGCATTTCATGTCCCTATGGACGGTCAGTCTGTGGGAAAGAACGATCTGATCGTTCGCTTTCTGAAGGGGTCGAGAAGGCTCAACCCTCCTCGCCCCGTCACAGTTCCTACTTGGGACCTACCCACAGTGCTGAGAGCTCTGAAGAGCCCTCCATTTGAGCCGCTGCAGTCTGTTGACCTTCGACCTCTAACGCTAAAAACTGCCCTGCTACTAGCATTGGCATCAGTCAAGCGTATGGGCGACCTACAGGCTCTATCCATAAATCCTGTATGCCTAGAATTCGGGCCAAATGACTCTAAAGTCATCCTAAAGCCGAGATGCGGCTATGTACCTAAGAGTCTCTCAACACCGTTTAGAGACCAGGTTATCTCTCTCTTGGCACTTCCCCCCTCGGAGCAAGACCAAGGCTTTAATCCCCTCTGCCCCGTGAGAGCATTGAGGTGTTATTTGGAGCGTTCGGCTTCTTTTAGGAAGTCAGAACAGCTCTTTGTGTGTTTTGGAGGCCGCAACAAAGGGTTATCGGTCACAAAACATAGACTATCCAAGTGGATAGTGGAAGCTATAATGCTGGCTTACTCTTCCTTGGGTCTGCCATGTCCCATGGGGGTAAGAGCCCATTCGACTAGAGGCGTCGCCTCGTCATGGGCCCGGTCCAGCGGAGTATCCATTGCAGAAATATGTGCGGCGGCAGGCTGGGCCTCACCGTCCACATTTGCTAGGTTTTATAATCTAGATGTCCCTGTCTTGCAGACTAGGGTCCTTTCTGCATGAGGAATTCTGTTACCAGTATTGCTATGTATGCACTTGGCCTCTGGGAGTTTCCAAGTGTATCGTTTTTCCTTGGAACGGAATGTTCATTAGGTTATCCTATTGAGCAAATTGGCTCCTACTAGCCCATCCTGTGCTAGGGCCATACAGTCGTTCCTCTACCTTAGCAACGGCGGGATTGTACTGGTTCCCCATAAGCGTCTTAACGACGCAGTACGAGTGTAGTATCGACAGGGAACGTACTCGGTTACTTTCGTAACCTCGGTTCCCTGAGATACGGGAACGAGTACTGCGTTGCTTGCCGTTGCTAAGTAGCTGCACGACTCAGTCGTCGCTTCAGTCGAAGAACCTGAGATCCTGTGGCAAAATGCACGCTTATATAGCCGAATTCTCCGCCCCTTTTGGCGCGTTCGGGCGCGAATCATTGCCACAGGCTCGTGCAGCTCCGCTGCCGAGCCATTGGTTTGTTTTCATCTCACTGCACAAACCAATGGTCGTGCAGTTACACTGCGTTATTGAAATACTTCAGTCTCAGGAGAAAAAGGAGCTTTTTCCCATAAGCGTCTTAACGACGCAGTACTCGTTCCCGTATCTCAGGGAACCGAGGTTACGAAAGTAACCGAGTACGTTTTCTGACATTTCAGGGTCTAACTTCAAAAATCATGCAAAACACTTCTGACACCTTCAGATATGTTTCTCTGTGTTGCAAAATAGGTTTTATTCATGCACAGACTGCAAATTTAAAGTGGGACCGAGATTCAGCTTGCATTGCCTGAACAAACTTTGTTCTGCCCTGAAACGCTGTTTTCTGACATTTCAGGCTCTAACTTCAAAAATCATGCAAAACACTTCTAACACCTTAAGACATGTTTCTCTGCATTGCAAAATAGGTTTTATTCATGCATAGACAGCAATTTTAATTTGGGACAGAGTTTCAGCTTGCATTGCTTGAAACAAGTTTGTTCTGCACTGAAACGCTGTTTTCTGACATTTCAGGATCTAACTTCAAAAATCATGCAAAACACTTCTAACACCTTCAGATATGTTTCTCTGTGTTGCAAAATAGGTTTTATTCATGCACAGACTGCAAATTTAAAGTGGGACCGAGATTCAGCTTGCATTGCTTGAGCCAAGTTTGTTCTGCACTGAAACGCTGTTTTCTGACATTTCAGGCTCTAACTTCAAAAATCATGCAAAACACTTCTAACACCTTCAGATATGTTTCTCTGTGTTGCAAAATAGGTTTTATTCATGCACAGACTGCAAATTTAAAGTGGGACCGAGATTCAGCTTGCATTGCCTGAACCAACTTTGTTCTGCACTGAAACGCTGTTTTCTGACATTTCAGGGTCTAACTTCAAAAATCATGCAAAACACTTCTAACACCTTCAGATATGTTTCTCTGTGTTGCAAAATAGGTTTTATTCATGCATAGACAGCAATTTTAATTTGGGACAGAGTTTCAGCTTGCATTGCTTGAAACAAGTTTGTTCTGCACTGAAACGCTGTTTTCTGACATTTCAGGCTCTAACTTCAAAAATCATGCAAAACACTTCTAACACCTTCAGATATGTTTCTCTGTGTTGCAAAATAGGTTTTATTCATGCACAGACAGCAATTTTAATTTGGGACAGAGTTTCAGCTTGAGTTGCCTGAACCAAGTTTGTTCTACACTGAAACGCTGTTTTCTGACATTTCTGGGTCTAACTTCAAAAATCATGCAAAACACTTCTAACACCTTCAGATATGTTTCTCTGTGTTGCAAAATAGGTTTTATTCATGCACAGACTGCAAATTTAAAGTGGGACCGAGATTCAGCTTGCATTGCCTGAACCAACTTTGTTCTGCGCTGAAACGCTGTTTTCTGACATTTCAGGCTCTAACTTAAAAAATCATGCAAAACACTTCTAACACCTTCAGATATGGGTAACACTTTATTTTAAGGGTCCAGAATAATGCATTAGTTAAGCATTAATTAACTGTTAATTTGTTCACAGTTAAGCATTAGTTAAGCACAAACACACTAGTAATTAATGACTAATTTAACATTTTAAGGTTCCAAATGATGTATTAGTTAATTATTAATAAACTAGTAATTCAAGATTAACTTGTTCACAATTATGCATCAGATAAGCATGAACACATACATAAATAATGATTAACTGAACATATAGTAAGGGCTTATTAGCCATTATTTGCGAATTATTAAATTTTTAAAAACACATACATAAGCAAAAATAGATAACAAAAATAATGCTAGTAATTAATAAATAACTGAATGTACAGTAACTACATGTTAGCCATTATTTACAAATTAATAAGCCATTATTATTTTAATATTTTTTGTAGTGATGTAAATACATTTCTGTGATTTACCATCTAAGTTAACCAAATAATAAACTAGTAATTATGTTTAATTACTGCTGGTTTGCAATTATATATGGCTAAAATAGTGTAATAAGGACTATTTGATGCATCAGGTTCTACAGTTCTAATGTTAAAGTTATATCCACATTAATTATGGCAATTATATTATAGGCATTAATTATAGGCAAGTGACATTCAAGTTTATTTATCAGAATAAGCCAATAATTAAGGCTAACCTTCCATTAATACAGTGCTAATAAAGCCGATTTGACCCCCTATTCTGAAGTGAAAGTTATATCCACATTAATTATGGCACTTATTGAGTGATATTCAAGTTTATTTACCAGAATAAGCCAATAATTATGGCTAAACTGCCATTAATATAGTACTAATAAAGACAATTTGACCCCCTATTCTGAAGTGAAAGTTATATCCACATTAATTATGGCACTTATTGATTGATATTCCAGTTTATTTACAGGAAGTCGGCTATTCAGGGATGTCTAAAAAGTGCATGCAATGGAATTGGAAATACTCCTACTAGGCCTTTCCACCGATGGCCACCAAACTCGGTCAGCATGATCTCAAGACATTGGGGATGCAAAATTGCCAGGGGATTTTTGATATCTCGAACGGTTTGACCGTGATGGGGCGACAAATTTATGGCGAGAAATGAGAAACAGGAAGTGCCTAATAACTTTGACATACTTTGTCTGATTTTGACCAAACTTCAGCAGTTTGTTCGTCGTCTGATGCCGATCACACAGATGTGACTATTATGAGTCAAAGTTATAGCGCCACCAACTGGCAGCAGAAAGCGTGACGTTTTTGAAACGCTTTAAACTCAGCCTCTTAATTTTACTCAATTTGCTTCAAACTTCATCACAATAATGTCAAAACACGACCGATAAGAATCTGTGAAGGGCGTTATCCATAACTTTTATCATGTTGCCATGGCAACGTGTCAAACTTTAACTTTAGTTTTTTGTGTTTTTGAGCCACTTAAAATGCTTAGAATTTCATGAAACTCAACACACACATCTGTATTAATGACAGTTAAACACTGATAAAAGCCCATAAATGGGCGTGGAGCAGGCGCTCCATAGCGCCACCTTTTGACAAAAGTTGGGGGGTTATTTTGTCCTACAGTCACCAAACTCGGTACATATATTGGACTCATCAAGCCGGACAACTTTCTAATTTACACCCATTAGCTACGACCAACAGGAAGTCAGCTATTTTTATTTAAATATGGATTTTTGGACAAATCAAGCTGTGGAATTTGAAATACTCCTCCTAGACCTTTCCACCGATGGCCACCAAACTTGGTCAGTATGATCTCAAGATATTGGGAATGCAAAATTGCCAGGGGATTTTTGGTATCTCGAACGGTTTGGCCATGGCAGGGTGACAAATTATGGTGAGAAATGAGAAACAGGAAATGTCTAATAATTTTGACATACTTTATCTGATTTTGACCAAACTTTAGCAGTTTGTTCGTCGTATGATACCGATCACAGAGATGTGACTATTATGAGTCAAAGTTATAGCGCCACCAACTGGCAGCAGGAAGTGTGTTGCTTGCAAAACGCTTTTAAATCAACCTCTTAATTTTACTCTATTTGCTTCAAACTTCATCAGAATAATATCAAAACACGGCCGATGAGAATCTGTGAAGGGGTCCTTGATACATCAAACGCTGTTGCCATGGCAACGTGTCAAACTTTAACATTTGTTTCCTGTGTTTTTAAATATAGCTGTGAATAAATTCATATCACTCATAGAAGAATCAGACATCTCACACCAAACTTTGTCAACATGATTCCAAGATACTGAAGATGCTAAATTGTGAACGGCTTTGGGATATCTTGAATGGTGTTGATGTGGTGATTTATGAAAGTAACAGTAAAAAAGATTAAGAGTAATTTTCATATATCTTTAAATTGCATTATTCTAACTCATCAAAACTTTTTTTACATATAAAGAACAAGACATTCTTAGGGAATCTGAGTAGTTTCAAAATGTTATCATGCTCAGAGGCCCCAAAAACATTATAAAAGTGTAATATATGTTTGTCATTTTAAGGCTCTAATATCAGGAATGAACACTAGAGGTACTCATAAGATAAGGAATCGTTTGCCTCTAATGCTATTTAGCTCATTCTCAGTGTATAAGAATGACAATAATGCATAGAATCAGTTGATATGTACTGTACTGTCAGTGTACTTTTACATAATTATTTTATATAAATGCTTAAAGAGCATTAAAATCTTTTTTTTTAATCTGTAAAGTAAAAATGATATACACACTCTCACTGATATGATAAAAAATCTTATAAGTATGACACTTTACTGCTCAGTTCATTTAATTAGAAGAAGAAACAAATACATCAAGTAAGTTAATATGTATTTATTTTTAATATATTTGTTTAGCATTATTTCACAGATGCTTATAGATCATTAAAATATTGTTTTAAAATGGTTGTAGATCATAAAACATGTTGGTAAGTATTTAAAATAGGATCTCTTTTTTAATATTAGTTAATGCATTAACAAACATGAACTAACAATGAACAATACATTTTTACTCGATTTTCTTCAAACTTCATCAGAATAATGTCAACACACGGCCGATGAGAATCTGTAAAGGTGTCCCTGATGCATCAAATACTATTGCCATGGCACATTTAAAAAATGTACGTTAAAATATTTGTTTCCTGTGTTTTTTAAAGGCAGGTAACATGTTTAGAATTTCTTTTTCAATTTGCAGTAATTTTATATCTTTAAAGTGCAGCACCCAAAGTCTTTGAAACTTTTTTCATACAGAGAACTAGTCATTCTGATCAAACACAGTTAATTTCAGATTTATACAAAACTCAATGAATTAAAGAAAATTAAAAAACAAATCTGATCTCACTCTGCTCTGTACTCTATGTGTGTGTGGTAAGTGGCTGTGTGTGTGTGTGTGGTAAGTGGCTGGGTGTATGTGGGGAGGGGGGATGGGTGGTAAGAGAGAGAGTCAGGGAGGAGGAGAGAAGGTTAGGCTTAGGCCAGAGGGTTACAGTGAATGCATGTGCCCAGTGGGCACCGTTTTCCTGATGCTGCTGGGATGGCGACTGCGCAGACGGCGAGGGCCCGTTCATCGCTGCTTGCAGCTTTAATTAGGGCCCGAGCACTACAGTGCGAGGACCCTATTGGAATTGCTCCGTTTATTAGGGCCCGAGCACTACAGTGCGAGGACCCTATTGGAATTGCTCCGTTTATTAGGGCCCGAGCCCAAAAGGGCGAAGGCCCTATTGTTCTTCTAAGGATTCTTATTTTTTTTTTTTTTTTTTTTTTTTGTTAACCTTCCGGGCACTTAAGGGGGTCTTAACATACTCAAAAACTCTTGAAAATTTGCACACATGTCGGAAGCTGCGGCCATCAGGACGCCACAGAGGCTGGTACCGGGGCGTGGCAAGGGGACTCTACAGCGCCCCCTGGAATTTTAAGGGCCATATAGCACACATACTTGAACGTACACATATGAAACTCGGTACACATATAGAACTCATTGAGCTGAACAACTTTTGTACTCTATGTCATTTTCTCAATGCAACAGGAAGTGAGATATTTAGGGCTGTGTAAAAAGCGCATGCTCTGGAATTTAACGTACTCCTCCCAGGATTTCCATACGATTGTCACCAAACTCGGTCAGCATGATCTCAAGACATTGGGGACGCTAAATTGCGAGGGGATTTTTGATATCTCGAACGGTTTGGCCGTGGCAAGGCGACAAAGTTATGGCGAGAAATGAGAAACAGGAAGTGTCTAATAACTGTTGCACACATTGCCTGATTCTGATGAAACTTCACCAGTTTGTTCGTTGTATGATGCCGATTCCATAAAGGTGACTATTATGAGTCAAAGTTATAGCGCCACCAACTGGCAGCAGGAAGCGTGTCATTTTCAAAATGCTTTGAAATCAGCCTCTTAATTTTACTTGATTTTCTTTAAACTTCATCAAAATCATGTCAAAACACGGCCGATAAGAATATGTAAAGGGGTCGATGATAAATCAAATGCTGTTGCCATGGCAACGTCTCAAACTTTAAAATTAGATTCCTGTCTTTTCGAGGCAGATAACATGCTTAGAATTTCATGAAACTCAACACACACATCAATATTAATGATAGTTAGACACTGGCAAGAGGTCATGAATGGGCGTGGAGCAGGCACTCTATAGCGCCATCTTTTGACAAAAGTTGGGGGGTTAGTTTTTCCTACAGTCACCAAACTCTGTACATATATTGTTCTCATCAATCTGGACAACTTTCTAAATTAAACTCATTAGCTAAGACCAACAGGAAGCCCGCTATTTCCATTTGAATGTGTTTTTTTGGAAAAATCAGGCTGTAAACAAATTCACACTCCTTCTAAGAACAAACAGCTATTCACACCAAACTTTTTTAACATGAAGAGAAGATTCTGAAGATGTTAAATTGCGAGCGGATTTTGGATATCTTGAACGGTGTTGACGTGATGATTTTTTAAAGAAGTAGTAAAAAACATAACCGTCATTTTTTTATATCTTTAAAGTGCAGCATCCAAACTCTTTACAACTTTTTTCACGCAGAGATCTAATCATTCTGAGCATGTGCTGTTAATATAATTTTTTTACAAGCTTCAATGAATTAATGAAAATTAAAAAACGAAATCAGAAACCTGCTGTCACTCTGGTGAATGTCTCTACTGTGTGTGTGCGTTCAGTCAGGCACAGAGAAGCTCATTATTGCAGGGGGAGGGGTGAGAGGCAGAGAGGGTGAGAGAGCTGTGAGCAATGCTACAGACCGTCTTCGAGGAAGAAATTCACATATGTACTTTAATTACATAAGTCTGATCTTTGAGAGTCTGATATTTTGAGAAAATATAAAGGGTCATTAAGTCTTTCATTGTTTGTATTTTGCAGTTGTTGTTTTTTATTTATTTTTTACTGAACTATACCATGAACTTGTCCTATTCAGTCACATAGAAAAAGATTAAGAAAAATACAACTTTTAAGCATGAGTGATTTATCTTCATTGTAGACAATATTTTCATAGTGTTATTTATAGAATATAAAATTATAATAATTAAAAATTTCAAGACAAACTTTGACAACAAAACAAACTTTGCTGTTATCTGTTCAAAACATCTGAAAACCATCCTTTTAAGATCAGTTATATATATATCGCCCCATTAAAATACTCAACTTGATTTTTAAAGATATTTTGAAAGAATTAAGCCTTTATAGAGCACTTTATTGTGTATTTCTGTACACAATGTAATGTTAAAAGATACTAATTCACCTTTAAACAATATATGAATACTTTTTTTAGCTTAATATTAATTAACATTAATAAATGCTGTTTAATTATTGTTCATGTTAACTAATATAGTTAATGTTAACAAATGAAACTGGATTGCAAAATTGTATATATTGTGTGCATGTGTCTGTGTGTTGATTTTAAAGTCTAACCCTTTTAATTCTGTAAACTTTAAATCCAAACTGGCTGAGGGTTACTGTGAATGCATGTGCCAACTGGGCACCGTTTTCCTAATTGATTCTTTCTTAGTTACATAGCGCTTAAAAGTGATGTCTTATAACAGGAGTCACCTGCAAAGCAATATCCACACACAAATTGAACAGATAGGTAACGATGACATTAAAGCAGAAGTGGTGGACGTAAAGCAAGCAATAATAACATTTTGTTATCATCATAAATTACATGTTATCATCATCATCAGAATATAGTGAAAATGTTCCCTATATTGTGAACGGCTTTGGGATATCTTGAACGATGTTGATGTGGTGATTTGTTGGAGACACTCTATAGCGCCACCTTTTGACAAAAGTTGGAGGGTTAGTTGTAGCTACAGACATCAAACTTGGTCGGTATATTGGTCTCATCAAGCCGGACAACTTTCTAATTTACACCCATTAGCTACGACCAACAGGAAGTCGGCTATTTTGATTTGAATGTGGATTTTTGGAAAAAAAAGCTGCGAATAAATTCATATCACTCATAGCAGAATCAGACATCTCACACCAAACTTTGTCAACATGATGCCCAAATACTCAAGATGTTAAATTGTGAACGGTTTGGGATATCTTGAACAGTGTTGAGGTGGTGATTTATGAAAGTAACAATAAAAAAGATGAAGAGATATTTTCATTTATCTTTAAATTGCATTATTCTAACTCATAAAAACTTTTTACATATAAAGAACAAGAAATTATTAGGATATACGTGTAGTTTCAAAATGTTATCATGCTCAGAGGCCCCAAAAACATTAAAAGTGTCATTTAAATTTGTCAAATTAAAGCTCTAATACCAGGGATGAACACTAGAGGTCCTCATAAGATAAAGAATCGTTTGACCTCTAATGCTATTTAGCTCATTCTCAGTGTATAAGAATGACAATAATCCATAGAATCAGTTGATATAGACTGTACTGTCAGTGTACTTTTACATAATTATTTTGTATAGGTGCTTAAAGAGCATTAAAATCTTTTTTTTATCTTTTAAGGGAAAATTATATGATTTAAATACACATTTATACACTCTCACTGGTAGAACAAAAAATCTTATAAGTATGACACTATACTGCTCAGTTCACTTAATTAGAATGAGAAACAAATACAAAAAGGCCAAAAAAAAAATCAACTAATTTAATATGTATTTATTTTTTATATATTTGTTTATAATTATTTCACAGATGCTTATAGATTATTAAAATAATATTTAAAAATGCTTGTAGACCATAAAACATGGTAACTATTTAAAATAGGGTCTCTTTTGTTAACAATGGCTAATGAACTAACAAACACGAACAAACAACGAACAATATATTTGTACTCGATTTTCTTTAAACTTCATCAGAATAATGTAAAAGCCCTGATGCATCAAATGCTGTTGCCATGGCAAATAAATAAAAATAAAAAATACATTAAAATATTTGTTTCCTGTGATATTTAAGGCAGATAGCGTGCTTAGAATTTCATTTTCCATTTTCAATTTTCAATGATTTATTATATATTTAAAGTGCAGCATCCTAACTCTTTGAAACTTTTTTCATACAAATAACTATTCATTCTGATCAAACACAGTTCATTTCATAATTATACAAAACTCCACGAAGGAAAGAAAATAAAAAAAACATATCTGATCTCACTCTGCTCTGCACTCTATGTGTGTGTTTGTGTGGTAAGTGGCTGAGTGTAAGGAGGGGGGATGGGTGGTAAGAGAAAGAGTCAGAGAGGAGGAGAGACAGTTAGGGTTAGTCCAAAGAGTTACTGTGAATGCATGTGCCAACTGGGCACCATTTTCCTGATGCTATCGGGATGGCGACTGCACAGACGGCGAGGGCCCGGTCATCGCTGCTTGCAGCTTTAATTAGGGCCCGAGCACCGATGGTGTGAGGACCCTATTGAATCTGCTCCGTTTATTATTATTATTATTATTCTTATCCGGAATGAATCACATTTTTGAGGGCCTAAACATACCCGAAAACTAACGAAACTTTGCACACACATCAGACCTGGCGAAAATGGACGTCTGATATGGGTTGCAGAAGTGGGTGTGGCAAAATGGCTCAATAGCGCCACCTTTACACGTTCCGCGGTGTGCGCATTCAGCTGTGATTATCGTACATGCAAAAAAAATCGGTACACACATGTAACACACCAATACCTACAAAAAAGCCTCTTGAGATAAAATCCGAAACCCAACAGGAAGTCGGTTATTATTAATTTTCTCAGCAAAATTTGTGTCATTTTTGCCATTTTCAGGTGTCATACTTGAACGAACTCCTCCTAGAGATTTATTCCGATCAACACCAAATTTGGTGAGTCTAATCTAAAGCCCTTTGTGACGTTAAATTGTGAAGATCTAGAGTTTTCATCGGAGGGCGTGTCCGTGGCGGCCTCGCAAATTTCGATGTTTCGCCATGAAAAAGGAAGTTGCTATAACTTAGGCATAAAATGTCCGATCTGTCCCAAACTTCACATGTGTGATAACACTCCTGACCTGAAGACATCTACATGCCCATATTCAGTTATAGTCATAGCGCCACCTGCAGGCAACAGGAAGTGTCATGCTGTACTCTACAACCAACTCCTCCTAGAGATTTATACAGATCAACTCCAAAATCGGTCAGTCTAATATAAAGGCCTTAGCGATGTTAAATTGTAAAGATCTTAAGTTTTCGGTAAAGGGCGTGTCCGTGGCGGCCCGACAAATTTCGAGGTCTCGCCATGGATATAAAACTTGTTATAACTCAGCCATAAAATGTCCGATTTGCCTCAAACTTCACATATTCGATAAGAGTCCTGGCCTGAACACATCTCAAGGCCAACATTCTATTATAATCACAGCGCCACCTGTTGGCAACAGGAAATGACTTGTATCAAACTCCTCTTAGAGATTTAACGATATTAACATTATATTTGGTCATTCTGATCTAGAGGCCTTAAAGATGTTAAATTGCGAAGATCTTGAGTTTTCGTCAAAGGGCGTGTCTGTGGCGGCCTGACAAAGTTTGATGTTTCGCCATGGACATAGAAGTTGTTATAACTCAGCCATAAAATGTCCGATCTGCCTCAAACTTCACAGGTTTGGTAAGAGTCCTGGCCTGAAGACACCTAAAGGCCAATATTCAGATATTATCATAGCGCCACCTGTTGGCAGCAGGATATATCATATCTTTCACTAACTCAAACATACCAAGGTCAATCTGCACCAAACTTCATATGTTTGATGAAAGTGGTGGCCTGAACACATCTACATGCCAATAATCAGTTATATGCATAGCGCCACCAGCTGGCAGCAGGAAATTTGGCACATTTAAGTGACTTTGACATATTTCTCCTATTTTTACTGTATTAAAAGCATACTACCCACCATTTGCTGTATTCCTAAAGCCACCGGTCGGCGGTGAGCCCGGGTGCGAGGGCCCATTCATCGCTGCTTGCAGCTTTAATTATTATTATTATTCTTCTTCTCCAAAGTGAATCGCATTTTAGAGGACCTAAACATTCCCGAAAACTCACAAAACTTTGCACACACATCAAACCTGGCGAAAATTTACGTCTGATTTGGGTTTCAGAAGTGGGTGTGGCAAAATGGCTCGACAGCGCCACCTTTAGACGTTCAGCGGTGTGCGCTTTCAGCTGTGATTCACGTACATGCACCAAAATCGGAACACACATGTAACACACCAAAACCTGCAAAAAAGCCTCTTGGAGCAAAATCCGGAACCCAACAGGAAGTTGGTTAATATTAATATTCTCAACAAAATTTGTGTCATTTTTGCCTTTTTCAGGTGTCGTACTTGAACGAACTCCTCCTACAGATTTATTCGGATCAACGCCAAATTTGCAGAGTCTAGTCTAAAGCCCTTTGTGACGTTAAATTGTGAAGATCTAGAGTTTTCATCGGAGGGCGTGTCCGTGGCGGCCTAGCAAATTTCGATGTTTCGCCATGAAAAAGGAAGTTGCTATAACTCAGGCATAAAATGTCCGATCTGTCCCAAACTTCACATGTGTGATAACACTCCTGACCTGAAGACATCTAGATGCCCATATTCAGTTATAGTCATAGCGCCACCTGCAGGCAACAGGAAGTGTCATGCTGTACTCTACAACCAACTCCTCCTAGAGATTTATTCAGATCAACACCAAAATCGGTCAGTCTAATATAAAGGCCGTAGCGATGTTAAATTGTGAAGATCTTGAGTTTTCGGTAAAAGGCGTGTCCGTGGCGGCCTGACAAATTTCGAGGTCTCGCCATGGATATAAAACTTGTTATAACTCAGCCATAAAATGTCCGATTTGCCTCAAACTTCACATATTCGATAAGAGTCCTGGCCTGAACACATCTGAAGGCCAATATTCTATTATAATCACAGCGCCACCTGTTGGCAACAGGAAATGACTTGTATCAAACTCCTCCTAGAGATTTAATGATATCAACATTATATTTGGCCATTCTGATCTAGAGGCCTTAGAGATGTTAAATTGTGAAGATCTTGAGTTTACGTTAAAGGGCGTGTCTGTGGCGGCTTGACAAAGTTGGATGTTTCGCCATAGACATAGAAGTTGTTATAACTCAGCCATAAAATGTCCGATCTGCCTCAAACTTCACAGGTTTAGTAAGGGTCCTGGCCTGAAGACACCTAAAGGCCAATATTCAGATATTATCATAGTGCCACCTGTTGGCAGCAGGATATATCATATCTTTCACTAACTCAAACATACCAAGGTCAATATGCACCAAACTTCATATGTTTGATGAAAGTGGTGGCCTGAACACATCTACATGCCAATAATCAGTTATATGCATAGCGCCACCAGCTGGCAGCAGGAAATTTGGCACATTTAAGTGACTTTGACATATTTCTCCTATTTTTACTGTATTAAAAGCATACTACCCTCCATTTGCTGTGTTCCTAAAGCCACCGGTCGGCGGTGAGCCCGTGTGCGAGGGCCCGTTCATCGCTGCTTGCAGCTTTAATTATTATTATTATTCTTCTCCAAAATGAATCGCATTTTTGAGGGCTTAGACATACCCGAAAACTCATGAAACTTCGCACACACATCAGACCTGGCGAAAATTTACGTCTGATATGGGTTGCAGAAGTGGGTGTGGCAAAACGGCTCGACAGCGCCACCTTTACACGTTCCGCGGTGTGCGCATTCAACTGTGATTCACGTACATGCACGAAAATAGGTACACAGATGTAACACACCAATACCTACAAAAAAGCCTCTTGGAGCAAAATTTGACACCCAACAGGAAGTCGGTTATTTTTAATTTTCTCAGCAAAATTTGTGTCATTTTTGCCATTTTCAGGCCTCGTACTTGAACGAACTCCTCCTAGAGATTTATTCGGATCAACGGCAAATTTGGTGAGTCTAATCTAAAGCCCTTTGTGACGTTAAATTGCGAAGATCTAGAGTTTTCATCGGAGGGCGTGTCCGTGGCGGCCTGGCAAATTTTGATGCTTCGCCATGAAAAAGGAAGTTGCTATAACTCAGGCATAAAATGCCCGATCTGCCCCAAACTTCACATGTGTGATAACACTCCTGACCTGATGACATCTACATGTCCATATTCTGTTTTACTCATAGCGCCACCTGCTGGCACCAGGAAGTGTCATGCTGTACTCTGCAACAAACTCCTCCAAAAGATTTAATCAGATCAACACCAAAATCGGTCAGTCTAATATAAAGGCCTTAATGATGTTAAATAGCGAAGATCTTGAGTTTTCGTTGAAGGGTGTGTCCGTGGCGACCTGGCAAATTTCGTGGTCTCGCCATGGATATAAAACTTGTTATAACTCAGCCATAAAATGTCCGATTTGCCTCAAACTTCACATGTTCGATAAGAGTCCTGGCCTGAACCAATCTGAAGGCCTATATTCTATTATAATCACAGCGCCACCTGTTGGCAATAGGAAATGACTTGTACCAAACTCCTCCTAGAGATTTAATGATATCAACATTATATTTGGTCAGTCTGATCTCGAGGCCTTAGAGATGTTAAATTGTGAAGATCTTGAGTTTTCGTTAAAGGGCGTGTCCATGGCGGCCTGACAAAGTTTGATGTTTCGCCATGGACATAAAAGTTGTTATAACTCAGCCATAAAATGTCCGATCTGCCTCAAACTTCACATGTTTGGTAAAAGTCCTGGCCTGAAGACATCTAAAGGCCAATATACAGATATTATTATAGCGCCACCTATTGGCAGCAGGATATATCATATCTTGCACTAACTCACACATACCAAGGTCAATCTGCACCAAACTTCATATGTTTGATCAAAGTGCTGGCCTGAACACATCTACATGCCAATAATCAGTTATAGGCATAGCGCCACCAGCTGGCAGCAGGAAGTTTGGCACATTTAAGTGACTTTGATCTATTTTTCCTACATTTACTGTATTAAAAGCATACTGCCCACCGTTTGCTGTGTTCCTAAAGCCACCGGTCGGCGGTGAGCCCGTGTGCGAGGGCCCGTTCATCGCTGCTTGCAGCTTTAATTAGGGCCCGAGCCCAAAAGGGCGAAGGCCCTATTGTTCTTCTAAGGGTTCTTATTTTTTTTTTTTTTTTTTTTTTTTTAAACCTTCTGGGCACTTTTGGGGGCCTTAACATACTCAAAAACTCTTGAAAATTTGCACACACGTCGGAATCTGCGGCCATCAGGACGCCACAGAGGCTGGGACCCGGGCGTGGTTCAGGGCCTCTACAGCGCCCCCTAGAACACAGTTTGAAAACTTGATGTACTGCGCACACATACTTGCACGTATTGATATGAAACTCGGTACACATATAGATCTCACTGAGCCAAACAACTTTTGTACTCTATGTCATGGGCTGAACGCAACAGGAAGTGAGATATTTAGGGCTGTTTAAAAAGCGCATGCTCTGGAATTTAACGTACTCCTCCCAGGGTTTCCATAGGATTGTCACCAAACTCGGCCAGCATGATCTCAAGACATTGGGGACGCTAAATTGCGAGGAGATTTTTGATATCTCGAACGGTTTGGCCGTGGCAAGGCGACAAAGTTATGGCGAGAAATGAGAAACAGGAAGTGTCTAATTACTGTTGCACACATTGCTTGATTCTTATGAAACTTCACCAGTTTGTTCGTTGTATGATGCCGATTCCATAAATGTGACTATTATGAGTCAAAGTTATAGCGCCACCAACTGGCAGCAGGAAGCGTGTCATTTTCAAAATCCTTTGAAATCAGCCTCTTAATTTTACTTGATTTTCTTCAAACTTCATCAAAATAATGTCAAAACACGGCCGATGAGAATATGTAAAGGGGTCGATGATAAATCAAATGCTGTTGCCATGGCAACGTGTCAAACTTTAAAATTTGATTCCTGTCTTTTCGAGGCAGATAACATGCTTAGAATTTCATGAAACTCAACACACACGTCAATATTAATGATAGTTAGACACTGGCAAAAGGTCATAAATGGGCGTGGAGCAGGCACTCTATAGCGCCATCTTTTGACAAAAGTTGGGGGGTTAGTTTTTCCTACAGTCACCAAACTCTGTACATATATTGTTCTCATCAATCTGGACAACTTTCTAAATCAAACTCATTAGCTAAGACCAACAGGAAGCCGGCTATTTTGATTTGAATGTGGATTTTTGGAAAAATCAGGCTGTAAACAAATTCACACTCCTTCTAAGAAAAATAAGGTATTCACACCAAACTTTTTTAACATGAAGAGAAGATTCTGAAGATGTTAAATTGCGAGCGAATTTGGGATATCTTGAACGGTGTTGACGTGGTGATTTTTTAAAGATGTAGTAAAAAACATAACCCTAATTTTTTTTATATCTTTAAAGTGCAGCATCCAAACTCTTTACAACTTTTTTCACACAGAGATCTTATCATTCTGAGCAAGTGGTGTAAATATCAATTTTATACAAGCTTCTATGAATTAAAGAAAATTAAAAAAAGAAATTAGAAACCTGCTGTCACTCTGCCTGTGCCTGTCTGTGTTCAGTCACCATTGAGTCACTGAAGAGTGACTGAAGGGGGGAGGGGTGTAAGGGAGAGAGACCAGTGGAACATGCTGTTTTGCTTAAGACCATCTTTGAGGAAGATGCACATTGCTGTAGCGTAATCGACATAAATATGTCTGATATTTTGAGAAAATATAAAGGGTCATTAAATCTTTCATTGTTTGTATTTTGCAGTTGTTGTTTTTTATTTATTTTTACTGAACTGTACCATGAACTTGTCCTATTCAGTCACATAGCAAAAGATTAAGAAAAATACAACTTTTAAGCATGAGTGAATAATCTTCATTGTAGACAATATTTTCATAGTGTTATTTATTGAATATAAAATTATAATAATTAAAAATTTCAAGACAAACTTTGACAACAAAACAAACTTTGCTGTTATCTGTTCAAAACATCCGAAAACCATCATTTTAAGATCAGTTATATATATATATCGCCCCATTAAAACACTCAACTTGATTTTTAAAGATATTTTGAAAGAATTAAGCGTTTATAGAGCACTTTGTGTATTGCTGTACACCCACATGAACTGTGTTCATGTTCATGTTAATTCACAGTACATAAACTAATTTACCTTTAAACAATATATGAATACTTTTTTTTTAGCTTAATATTAATTAACATTAATAAATGCTATTTAATTATTGTTCATGTTAACTAATATAGTTAATGTTAACAAATGAAACTGGATGGCAACATTTTATATATTGTGTGTATGTGTCTCTGTGTTGATTTTAAAGTGTAACCCTTTCAATTCAGTAAACTTAAAATCCAAACTAGCAGAGGGTTACTGTGAATGCATTTGCCAACTGTGCACCGTTTTCCTTATTGATTCTTAGTTATGTAGCGCTTAAGAGTGATGTCTTATAACAGGAGTCACCAGCAAAGCAATATCCACATACAAATTGTACAGATAGGTAACGATTTAAGCAGAAGTGGTGAATGTAATGCAAGCAATAATAACATTTTGTTATCATCATGAATTACATGTTCTTATCATCATCATCAGAATATAGGGAAAATGTTCACATTTGGTTCACAGTTGGCATTATCTGAAGTCCTTGCAGGGGATTAGGTTTATAGCAAACTCCTCCTAGACATTTAATGAAATCAACATTATATTTGGTCAGTCTGATCTAGAGGCCTTAGAGATGTTAAATTGTGAAGATCTTGAGTTTCAGTAAAGGGCGTGTCCGTGGCGGCCTGACAAAGTTTGATGTTTTGCCATGGACATAGGTGTAATAACTCAGCCATAAAATGTCTGATCTGCCTCAAACTTCAGAGGTTTGGTAAGAGTCCTGGCCTGAAGACACCTAAAGGCCAATATTCAGATATTATCATAGCGCCACCTGTTGACACCAGGATATATCATATCTTTCACTAACTCAAACATACCAAGGTCAATCTGCACCAAACTTCATATGTTTGATAATAGTGCTGGCCTGAACACATCTACATGCCATTTATAGGCATAGCGCCACCAGCTGCCAATGGGAAGTTTGGCACATTTAAATGACTTATGACATATTTCTCATATATTTACTGTATTAAAAGCATACTGCCCACCGTTTGCTGTTTTCCTAAAGCCACCGGTCGGCGGTGAGCCCGGGTGCGAGGGCCCGTTCATCGCTGCTTGCAGCTTTAATTCTTCTTCTTCTTCTTCTTCTTCTCCAAAATGAAAAGTCTTTTTGAGGGCCTAAACATGCCCGAAAACTCACGAAACTTTGCACACGCATCAGACCTGGCGAAAATTTACATCTGATATGGTTTTCAAAAGTGGGTGTGGCAAAATGGCTCGATAGCGCCACCTATAAAATTTCAACGGAGTGCCCCTCGAGCTACGTTTCACGTACATGTACGAAACTCGGTACACATATGTAACACACCAATACCTACAAAAAAGTCTCCTGGTGCAACATCCGAAACCCAACAGGAAGTCCGTTATATTGAATTTCCTGTACGATTTTTGTGCAGTTTTTGCCATTTTCAGGCCTCATACTTTAACGAACTCCCCCTACAGTTTTTATCCGATCATCTTCAAATTTGCTGAGTGTCATCATAAGGCCTTTGCGATGTTAAATTGCGAAGCTTTAGAGTTTTCGTCGAAGGGCGTGTCCGTGGCGGCCGGACAAACTTTGATGTTTCGCCATGAAAAAGGAAGTTGCTATAACTCAGGCATACGATGTCCGATCTGCCTCAAACTTCACATGTTTGATGACAGTCCGGTCCTGAACACACGTCAGTGCCCATATTCAGTTATAGTCATAGCGCCACCTGCTGACAACAGGAAATGACATGTTTAACACTGTTACGGACTCCTAGAAACATATTGAAAAGCGTTAACAAGTCTTAAATAGGCTAGCAACATGCTACAAACATGCTAAAACATGCTAGCAACACTTAGCTAAGAGCTAAAGCATGCTATTAATACAAATACAAAAGGAAATTGCTGTAACTCATGTATATAATGTTGAATCTGACCCAAACTTAATATTCAACATGCTACAAAAATAATAAAGCATGCTAGCAACACTTAGCTAATATGCTAAAGCATGCTAATAATACAATGAAACAGGAAGTTACTCTAACTCAGGCATACAATGTCCAATCAGCCCCAAACTTAACATGTTTGATAAGAATCCTGGCCTAAACACACGCCCATGCCCGTATTCAGTTACAGTCATAGCGCCACCAGCTGGTAACAGGAAGCCACATGTTTAATACTGTTGTGGATGCCTAGCAACATTTAAAAAAAATTCAACAACTGTTAAACAGGGTAGCAACATGCTAGAAACATGCTATAACATGTTAGCAACATTTATCTAAGTGCTAAAGCATACTCTTAATGCAATGAAACAGGAAGTTACTGTAACTCAGGCATGCAATGTCCAATCAGCCCCAAACTTCACATGTTTGATAACAGTCCTGGCCTGAAGATATCTACATGCCAATATTCAGGTATAGTTATAGCGCCACCTACTGTCAACAGGAAGTGACATGTTTAACACTGTGACACACTATTAGCAACACACTAAAAAAGCCATTGAGTGCTAAACTAGTTTAAAACGTACTCAAACATGCTAGCAACACTTTCTTAGTGCTAAAGCATGTTGTTAAAGACATAAAACAGGAAGTTACTGTAACTCAGACATGCAATGTCCAATCAGCCCCAAACTTCACGTTTGATAAGAGTCCTGGCCTGAAGATATATACATGCCCATATTCAGTTATAGTCACAGCGCCACCTGCTGACAACAGGAAGTGACGTTTAATGGTGTTACGGACTCCTAGCAACATAATAAAAAGCGTCAGCAAGTTTTAAATAGGCTAGCATCATGCTAGAATCATGTTAAAACATGCTAGCAACACTTAGCTGAGAGCTAAAGCATGATATTAATACAAAGAAAAATAAGTGTAACTCATGCATACAATGTCCAATCTGACCCAAGCTTAATATGTTTGATAAGAGTCCTGGTCTGAACACAAGCCCATGCCCATATTCAGTTATAGTCATAGTGCCACCTGCTGGCAACAGGAAGTCACATGTTTAATACTGTTGTGGATGCCCAGCAACATTTTAAAAATATCAACAAGTGTTAAATAGGGTAGCAACATGCTAGAAACATGTTAGCAACATTTAGCTAAGTGCTAAAGCATACTCTTAATGCAATGAAACAGGAAGTTACTGTAACTCAGGCATGCAATGTCCAATCAGCCCCAAACTTAATATGTTTGATAAGAGTCTTGGCCTGAATACATTTACATGCCAATATTTAGTTATAGTCATAGCGCCACCAGCTGGCAACAGCAAATTACTTGTTTTACACTAACTTAAGCATGCAATGTACAATTTGCACCAAACTTGACATGTTTGCCAATAGTCCTGGCCTGAAGACATCTAAAAGCCAATATTTTGTAATAGCGCCACCTGTTGGCAGCAGGATATGTCATGACTTACACTCAAGCATGCCATGTTCAAGTTTCACCAAACTTCATATGTTTGATAAAAGCACTGGCCTGAACACATCTGCATGCCAATATTCAGTTATAGGCATAGCGCCACCAGCTGGCAGAAGGAAGATTGGCACATATCAATGACTTTGACATATTCCTCCTACATTTTCTGTGTTAATAGCATAGTGCCCACCATTCGCCACCGATCGGCGGTGAGCCCAGGTGCGAGGGCCCGTTCATCGCTGCTCGCAGCTTTAATTAGGGCCCGAGCCCAAAAGGGCGAAGGCCCTATTGTTCTTCTAAGGGTTATTAGGGCCCGAGCCCAAAAGGGCGAAGGCCCTATTGTTTTTCTAAGAATTATTATTATTATTATTATTATTATTATTATTATTATTTTTTTTTTTCAATGTTTTGGGGGATTTTGGGGCCCTTAACATACACGAAAACTCTTGAAACTTTGCACACACATTGGAACCTGCGGCCATCAGGGCCGGACAGACTTTGACATGGGGGGGTCACCTGGGGGGGGCGTGGCACAGCGTGAAAAAATGCGACTTTTGAAGGGCTCTGGAGCGCACAATGGTTGACCTACAGTCACCAAAATTCATACACATATAGACCTCATCGGGCCGAACAAATTTCACACTCATAGTCCGTGCTTCGCCAAACAGGAAGTCGGCTATTCAGGGATGTCTAAAAAGCGCATGCAATGGAATTTGAAATACTCCTACTAGGCCTTTCCACCGATGGCCACCAAACTTGGTCACCATGATCTCAAGACATTGGGGATGCAAAATTGCCAGGGGATTTTTGATATCTCGAACGGTTTGACCGTGACGGGGCGACAAATTTATGGCGAGAAATGAGAAACAGGAAGTGCCTAATAACTTTGACATACTTTGTCTGATTTTGACCAAACTTCAGCAGTTTGTTCGTCGTCTGATGCCGATCACAGAGATGTGACTATTATGAGTCAAAGTTATAGCGCCACCAACTGGCAGCAGAAAGCGTGACGTTTTTGAAACGCTTTAAACTCAGCCTCTTGATTTTACTCAATTTGCTTCAAACTTCATCACAATAATGTCAAAACACGACCGATAAGAATCTGTGAAGGGCGTTATCCATAACTTTTATCATGTTGCCATGGCAACGTGTCAAACTTTAACTTTAGTTTTTTGTGTTTTTGAGCCACTTAAAATGCTTAGAATTTCATGAAACTCAACACACACATCAGTATTAATGACAGTTAAACACTGATAAAAGCCCATAAATGGGCGTGGAGCAGGCGCTCCATAGCGCCACCTTTTGACAAAAGTTGGGGGGTTACTTTGTCCTACAGTCACCAAACTCGGTACATATATTGGTCTCATCAAGCCGGACAACTTTCTAATTTACACCCATTAGCTATGACCAACAGGAAGTCAGCTATTTTTATTTAAATATGGATTTTTGGAAAAATCAAGCTGTGGAATTTGAAATACTCCTCCTAGACCTTTCCACCGATGGCCACCAAACTCGGTCAGCATGATCTCAAGATATTGGGAATGCAAAATTGCCAGGGGATTTTTGGTATCTCGAACGGTTTGGCCGTGGCAGGGCGACAAAATATGGCGAGAAATGAGAAACAGGAAATGTCTAATAATTTTGACACACTTTATCTGATTTTGACCAAACTTTAGCAGTTTGTTCGTCGTATGATACCGATCACAAAGATGTGACTATTATGAGTCAAAGTTATAGCGCCACCAACTGGCAGCAGGAAGTGTGTTGCTTGCAAAACGCTTTTAAATCAACCTCTTAATTTTACTCAATTTGCTTCAAACTTCATCAGAATAATATCAAAACATGGCCGATGAGAATCTGTGAAGGGGTCCTTGATACATCAAACGCTGTTGCCATGGCAACGTGTCAAACTTTAACATTTGTTTCCTGTGTTTTTAAATATAGCTGTGAATAAATTCATATCACTCATAGCAGAATCAGACATCTCACACCAAACTTTGTCAACATGATGCCAAGATACTGAAGATGCTAAATTGTGAACGGCTTTGGGATATCTTGAACGGTGTTGATGTGGTGATTTATGAAAGTAACAATAAAAAAGATGAAGAGTTATTTTCATATATCTTTAAATTGCATTATTCTAACTCATCAAAACTTTTTACATATAAAGAACAAGAAATTCTTAGGAAATACGTGTAGTTTCTTGCTCAGAGGCCCCAAAAACATTAAAAGTGTCATATAAATTTGTCAGATTAAAGCTCTAATACCAGGGATGAACACTAGAGGTCCTCATAAAATAAGGAATCGTTTGACCTCTAATGTTATTTAGCTCATTGTCAGTGTATAGGAATGACAATAATCCATAGAATCAGTTGATATGTACTGTACTGTCAGTGTACATAATTGTTTTGTATAGGTGCTTAAAGAGCATTAAAATCTTTTTTTAATCTTTTAAGGAAAAATTATATGATTTATATACATATATAGACTCTCACTGATAGAACAAAAAATCTTATAAGTATGACACTATACTACTGGATGGGTGGCAAGAGAAAGAGTCAGACAGGAGGAGAGACAGTTAGGGTTAGTCCAAAGGGTTACTGTGAATGCATGTGCCAACTGGGCACCGTTTTCCTGATGCTATCGGGATGGCGACTGCCAGACGGCGAGGGCCCGGTCAACGCTGCTTGCAGCTTTAATTAGGGCCCGAGCCCAAAAGGGCGAAGGCCCTATTGTTCTTCTAAGGATTCTTATTTTTTTTTTTTTTTGTTAACCTTCCGGGCACTTAAGGGGGTCTTAACATACTCAAAAACTCTTGAAAATTTGCACACATGTCGGAATCTGCGGCCATCAGGACGCCACAGAGGCTGGTACCTGGGCGTGGCAAGGGGACTCTACAGCGCCCCCTGGAATTTGGAGGGCCATATAGCACACATACTTGAACGTACACATATGAAACTCGGTACACATATAGTACTCATTGAGCTGAACAACTTTTGTACTCTATGTCATTTTCTCAATGCAACAGGAAGTGAGATATTTAGGGCTGTATAAAAAGCGCATGCTCTGGAATTTAACGTACTCCTCCCAGGATTTCCATACGATTGTCACCAAACTCGGTCAGCATGATCTCAAGACATTGGGGACGCTAAATTGCGAGGGGATTTTTGATATCTCGAACGGTTTGGCTGTGGCAAGGCGACAAAGTTATGGCGAGAAATGAGAAACAGGAAGTGTCTAATAACTGTTGCACACATTGCCTGATTCTGATGAAACTTCACCAGTTTGTTTGTTGTATGATGCAGATTCCATAAATGTGACTATTATGAGTCAAAGTTATAGCGCCACCAACTGGCAGCAGGAAGCGTGTCATTTTCAAAATGCTTTGAAATCAGCCTCTTAATTTTACTCGATTTTCTTTAAACTTCATCAAAATCATGTAAAAACACGGCCGATAAGAATATATAAAGGGGTCGATGATAAATCAAATGCTGTTGCCATGGCAACGTGTCAAACTTTAAAATTAGATTCCTGTCTTTTCGAGGCAGTTAACATGCTTAGAATTTCATGAAACTCAACACACACATCAATATTAATGATAGTTAGACACTGGCGAAAGGTCATAAATGGGCGTGGAGCAGGCACTCTATAGCGCCATCTTTTGACAAAAGTTGGGGGGTTAGTTTTTCCTACAGTCACCAAACTCTGTTATATCATATATTATTCTCATCAATCTGGACAACTCATTAGCTAAGACCAACAGGAAGCCGGCTATTTTCATTTGAATGTGGATTTTTGGAAAAATCAGGCTGTAAACAAATTCACACTCCTTCTAAAAACAACAAGCTGTTCACACCAAACTTTTTTAACATGAAGAGAAGATTCTGAAGATGTTAAATTGCGAGCGGATTTGGGATATCTTGAACGGTGTTGATGTGGTGATTTTTTAAAGATATAGTAAAAAAGATAACCGTAATTTATTTATATCTTTAAAGTGCAGCATCTAAACTATTTAAAACTTTTTTCACACAGAGATCTTATCATTCTGAGCAAGTGCTGTAAATATCAATTTTATACAAGCTTCCATGAATTAAAGAAAATTAAAAAAAGAAATCAGAAACCTGCTGTCACTCTGCCTGAGTGTCTGTCTATGTGTGTGCGTCTACAGAGTGACTGAAGAGAGACTGAAGGGGGAGGGGTGAAAGGGAGAGAGGGAGAGAGAGTGGAACATGCTGTCTTGCTAAAGACCATCTTTGAGGAAGAAATGCACATTGATGTTTAATCTACATAAATATGTCTGATCTTTGAGTCTAATCTTTGAGAAAATATAAAGGGTCATTAACTCTTTCATTGTTTGTATTTTGCAGTTGTTGTTTTTTTATTCATTTTTTACTGAACTGTACCATGAACTTGTCCTATTCAGTCACATAGCAAAAGATTAAGAAAAATACAACTTTTAAGCATGAGCGATTTATATTCATTGATAGACATTTATTTTCATAGTGTTATTTATTGAATATAAAATTTAAATTAACAATTTCAAGACAAACTTTGACAAGAAAACAAACTTTGCTGTTATATGTTCAAAACATCTGAAAATTATACCATTTTAAGATGAGTTATATATATATATATCGCCCCATTACAATACTCAACTTGATTTTTAAAGATATTTTGAAAGAATGAAGCGTTTATAGAGCACTTTATTGTGTATTGCTGTACACCCACATGAACTGTGTTCATGTTCATGTTAATTCACACTACATAAACTAATGTTAAAAGAAACTAATTTACCTTTAAACAATATATGAATACTTTTTTTAGCTTAATATTAATTAACATTAATAAAAACTATTTAATTATTGTTCATGTTAACTAATATCGTTAATGTTAACAAATGAAACTGGATGGCAAAATTTTATATATTGTGTGTATGTGTCTCTGTGTTGACTTTAAAGTTTAACCCTTTCAATTCAGTAAACTTTAAATCCAAACTGGCAGAGAGTTACTGTGAATGCATGTACCAATTGGACACCGTTTTCCTAATTGATTCTTAGTTATGTAGCGCTTAAAAGTGATGTCTTATAACAGGAGTCACCAGCAAAGCAATATCCACACACAAATTGAACAGATAGGTAACGATGACATTTAAGCAGAAGTGGTGGACGTAATGCAAGCAATAATAACATTTTGTTATCATCATGAATTACATGTTCTTATCATCATCATCAGAATATAGGGAAAATGTAGCATATTGGTTCACAGTTGGCATTATCTGAAGTCCTTGCAGGGGGTTAGGTTTATAGCAAACTCCTAGAGATTGAATGATATCAACATTATATTTGGCCAGTCTGATCTAGAGGCCTTAGAGATGTTAAATTGGGAAGATCTTGAGTTTCGGTAAAGGGTGTGTCCGTGGCGATGTGACAAAGTTTGGTGTTTCGCCATGGACATAGAAGTTATTATATCTCAGCCATAAAATGTCCTGCCTCAAACTTCACAGGTTTGGTAAGAGTCCTGGCCTGAAGACCCCTAAAGGCCAATATTCAGATATTATCATAGTGCCACCTGTTGGCACCAGGATATATCATATCTTTCACTAACTCAAACATACCAAGGTCAATCTGCACCAAACTTCATATGTTTGATAATAGTGCTGGCCTGAACACATCTACATGCCAACAATCAGTTAAAGGCATAGCGCCACCAGCTGGCAGCGGGAAGTTTGGCAAATTTAAATGACTTATGACATATTTCTCGTATATTTACTGTATTAAAAGCATACTGCCCACCGTTTGTTGTTTTCCTAAAGCCACCGGTCGGAGGTGAGCCCGGGTGCGAGGGCCCGTTCATCGCTGCTTGCAGCTTTAATTAGGGCACAAGCCCAAAGGGGCGAAGTGCCCTATTGTTTTCCTTAGGATTATTATTCTTCTTATTATTATTCCTCTTATTTTTCGTCAATGTTTTTGGGGCTTTTGGGGCCCTTAACATGCTCAAAAACTCTGCGGCCATTAGGGCCGGGCAGAGACTGGTACCCGGGTGTGGCAAGGGGACTCTACAGCGCCCCCTGGAATTTTGAGGGCCATATAGCACACATACTTGAACGTACACATATGAAACTTGGTACACATATAGAACTCATCGAGCTGAACAACTTTCGCGCTGTATGTCATTAGCTCATCCTGACAGGAAGTGGGTTATTCAGAGTTTTGTGTAAAACACATGCTCTGGAATGTGATATACTGGTCCCAGGTTTTTTACCCGATTGCCACCAAACTCGGTCAACATGATCTACAGACATTGGGGATGAAAAATTATGAGGGGATTTTTGATATCTCGAACGGTTCGTCCGTGGCGAGGCGTTGAAATTATGGCGAGAAATTAGAAACAGGAAGTATCTAATAACTTTTGCATACTTTGTCTGATTTTGATCAAGCTTCAGCGGTTTGTTCGTTGTATGATGCTGATCACATAGATGTGACTATTAGGAGTCAAAGTTATAGTGCCACCAACTGGTAGCAGGAAGTGTGTCTGTTTTAAAAATGCTTTTAAATCACATGGTTGTTTTTACCCGATTTGCTTCCAACTTCATCAGAATAATGTCAAAATACAGCCGATGAGAATCTGTGAAGGGGTCATTGATATGTTATATAGTGTTGCTATGGCAACGTGTCAAACTTTAACATTACTTTTCTTTGTTTTTGGGGTACTTAATTTACTTAGAATTTCATGAAACTCAACACACACATCAGTATTAATGATAGTTAGAAACTGGCAAAAGCTAATAAATGGGCGTTGAGGAAGAACTCTATAGCACCACCTTTTGACAAAAGTTGGGGGGTTAGTTTTGCCTACAGTCACCAAACTCGGTACACATATATTGGTCTCATCAAGCCGGATAACTTTCTAATTTACACTCATTACCTATAACAAACAGGAAGTTGGCTATTTATATTTGAATGTGGAATTTTGGAAAAATCAGGCTGTAAATAAATTTATACTCCTCATATAAAAATGACACTGTTCACACTAAACTTTCTCAACATGATGTCAAGATACTGAAGATGATAAATTGTGAGCGGATTTGGGATATCTTGAACGGTGTTCATGTGGTCATTTTTTAAAGTCACAGTAAAAAAATAACATTAATTTTCATATATCTTTAAAGTGCATTATTCTAACTCTTCAAATCTTTGTATATATGAAGAACAAATCATTCTTAGGAAATATGCTTGGTATCAAAATTTTATCATGCTCAGAGGCCCCAAAAACATTAAAAGTATCAAGATGTGAACATGAGAAATGAACACTGTAATACGAAGTATGACTACCAGAGGTCCTCGTATGATAAGGAATATTTTTTTACCTCTAATCCTATTCTGGTCATTCTCAGTGTATAACAATGAAACTAATGCATAGAATCAGTTGTTATGTACTGTAATATCAGAATACTTTTACATAACAATTATATAAATGCTCAAAGAGCATTAAAATATATATTTTTTTAATTTTTAAAGAAAAATCAATAGATGTTTTATATGTCTCTCACTGATAGAATGAGATTTTTTGGAGTCTGGTGTGTAGTACCACTTTCTGGTGGCTGACGACCTCCTCTGTTGCTTTGACGGCCCATTCAGCACAATCACAAATCAACAAACACGGATGTTGTCCGGCCATAGAGGCGGGAATCGGCGTGGAATAGTATCCGACCATTCCATAGGACATCCGTCCAGGAACACGCTGGCCCAGTGCTGCGGAGTAGGACTTGTTTCCTACCCATGTCCACAGATGAAAGGCCCTGTTAGCGTCTGCGTGTCTGAGTGCGGGACAAGAGAAAAGAGTTTCTTTGATACTCACAAATGCTTCCTCCATCTCCTCTGTCCAATCAATGATCTCCTTCCCGGGTTTCCCTCCCTTCAGAGCTTCTGTGAGGGGCTTAGAAAGTTCAGTGTATTCAGAAACATACTGGCGGCAGTAATTCAAAAGTCCCATTACCTGCCTTAGACCAGTCACCGTGTTTGGCTTTGGGAGCTCGACGATGGCCTTGACTCGTTCCGGGGTGATCCGTCGGCCGTGGACTCCCACGATCTGTCCCAGGTAGGTCACCTCCGACTTTGCCATCTGCACTTTCTGCAAATTAATCTTAAAGCCCCCTCGCTCAAGGGCTCTCAAAACAGCCTGTACAGCAGTCAAATGTTTAAATTTTGACGGGCTAGCAACAAAAATATCATCGACATACTGAAGGATGACAGACCCGTCCGCCTCGATCTCCTTGCTTACTGGATCAATAAAGGAAGCGAGGGTCTCGTGGAAAAGGCTCGGCGACGAGCTGTACCCTTGTGGGAGACGGTTCCAGGTCCATTGTCGTCCGGAGCAGGTGAAGGCGAATTTCAATTGGTCACCTGGTGCTAGGGGACAAGTCCAGAAACCGTTAGCAATATCCAAAGCAGTGAAATAACAATGATTAGAACCAATTTCATTCAAAATAGTAGCAGGGTTTGCCACTAGGGGGTGCGTTTTGGTAGAAACTGCATTCAAGGCAGTATAGTCAATAGTCAAACGCCAGCTACCATCTGGTTTCTTGACCGGCCACATGGGGGAGTTAGTGGGGGAGGAACAAGGGACCACTATCCCCCGTTTATGTAACTCTTCAACAACCTTTTTCAGCTCCTATACGAGCTTCATTTTTCAGAGGGTATTGGTGCTTGGCAGCATGAAATGGGACCTGGGATGCTTAATGGCTGGATCTGAGCAAGACCACAATCAAATTTATCTTTTGCCCAAACATTAGGAAACTTGGAAATAACATATTTCCATTCAGGTCTGGTCTCTGTTACACTTACAACCTCAGCCACTGCACATCCTGTTTCATGGTGGGGGCCTGCATGGGATAAGCCAATTACTTCATTGCAGCCGAGCACGAGCTTATCTGTTGAAAGTCAAACATCAGCTTCTAGGTGATCTATATATAAATATATCAGTGGGAGAGTGTTGTAATCTACAGTAAATAAGGTTTATCCAAGAAATGTATTTTGTTGCTAGGCCTTTGAGAAAAGTCTCAAAAGGGGCACGGACGTCAACAAATTTAGTGACAAAATCACTAAACTGTCAACATTGACATTGAATACAACATAATCAGTTATTAATATTGTGTTGGACCTCTCTTGTTTTTGCATGTGTTCATAATTTCTTTGTAGGACAGCACGGCCAAAAATTATGACACGTTTTATTGTATTATTATCAAAAAAATAAAAGTAAAACAATTGACTCCAAGCAAATATGCAATATGCTTACAAAATCAATAACACTTATTTTCTCTCTCTTGGCCACAACTAAATGGCAGTTTATTGACTTTCCAACTGACCGTCAAACCATGCTGCAAAACAAGAAACTTTTATGAAGATTGTGGGCTTTCTTTGAGTTCTTGGAGCTGTTCACATCATTGCCCCAACTGTAAATGAGGAGACATGGATTTCAAAGCATTAATAATAATTTGTGATAATTTTCCACAATTCAAAGCATTTGTTTAAATACACTGAAATATTAAATAGTGTCTTAATTAAATGTTTGTATTGTAGTTCCATCAAATAATTGGTGTTGTGCTGCTGTGACTCACATGAGCAGGCTCACTATTGGCTGATTCAGAGGTCAAGGGCGGCCATTTTGTGTTTCAATCATTGTAGTCCTTAATTTACAACACTTAAGTCAGAACTTAAGAATCAGTCTCAAACTTTACTGAAAGTTGCTTTTAGATTCTTTATAAAAGTCTCCTACTCTTAAAAAAGTCCTACTTCTTACTAAGATTTTTTTTGACACTTAAGTCAAAGTTTAAGACTACTCTTAAGAGCATTTCTTAGAAGTTTTATACATACGGCCCCTGATCCCGGATGACAGTTTTCTGCTTTTTCTTGATTTTTATAAAGCTTTTTATTTCATTGAATTTCCTTTTATTGTTAAGTCCTTGAGTATTTTAATTTCAAAGGTAAATCGTTCAATTTCAATAAACCAATTGGGTGATGACACAAAGGTTTTTTTTTTCTGCTTCTGGGGCCGTATGTATAAAACTTCTAAGAAATGCTCTCAAAAACAAGAGCGGACCAACACAAAATTAATAACTGATTATGTTGTATTCAATGTCAATGTTGACAGTTTAGTGATTTTGTCACTAAATTTGTTGACGTCCTTGCCCCTTTTGAGACTTTGAAACTAAACCTTATTTAGATTACAACACTCTCCCACTGATATATTTATATTATATAGATCAGTGAACTCGCCATTATGTCCTCATCCTCATCAGCTACATTGTGTGACTGTTTTAACTACTTTCAAATGAAAGCAGTTAGCAACATTGATCAGTGGTTTTTTTTTTTTTTTTTCATATTTTGATGGTTTAAGTGAAATGTGAGGTCATTAAAACCCTCCACACATCACTTTTGGTCACTGATGTGTTTGGTGAGGTTAGTGTCACAATATTTAAGACCCTGCTTACTGTGTCATCACCAGTGCTTTGCTGCATTTTTACAATCTTTCAAATTTTCCAGTGAAAATAAATAAACAAACAAGCATATTATTGCAGCTAGAGCATTGATTTGTAGAGTGGATTAAGTTATTATGCTTATTACTTGGTCAATTACAAAAATAAATACATTCAAGAATGCTTGATGGTCACGATTGTATCATTTTATCAACTCCATATCATCATATAACTCCAATATGTCATATGTGTATTGTAAAGTGTGTGTTTCCTCCTTTTTGCTGCCATTGTGTTACTCCTAACTAGGTTAGGAGACCTCTCCAACTCTCTTAAATAATTTAGGAGCTGAGACCTAGTCTTAACACTTAAGAACTTTTATGAATCACTCTTTATCTTAAGTCTAGAAATAAGAGAAAAATTACGTCACTCTTAGAATTTTGAAACACTTAAGACTAAAATTTGACTCTGAGAAGCTTTATACATACGGCCTCTGGTTTATGTCTTAATATTCATGAATGTCAAGTCAAGTCAAGTCACCTTTATTTATATAGCGCTTGTAACAATACAGATTGTGTCAAAGCAACTGCACAGTATTTAAACAGAACAATAGTGTGTAAGTAACGCATTATTGAAGATAATTAATTTTCAGTTAAAGGCAGTTCATCAATGAATTCAGTGATATCATCGTCAGTTCAGTTCAAATAGTATACGATATCGCTGGAAAATGTCCCCAACTAAGCAAGCCAGAGGCGACAGCGGCAAGGAACCAAAACTCCACAGGTGACAGAAATGGAGAAAAAAACCTTGGGAGAAACCAGGCTCAGTCGGGGGACCAGTTCTCCTCTGGCCAGACGAAAGCAGCAGTTTGTACCAATGTCCGATTGTAGAGAACTCATCAGGTTCCTGTGGTGTAGCACCGATGGCGGTCTAGGTTGGCGAGGTCTTTAGTGATTATCCGTCTCTGGAGCTCATCTGGTTGACATCCACGGCTATTGAAGTCATCTCCAGGTGGTGATACATGATCTAAGCTGGGTGCGGACTGGATCCGGGGGACTGCAGTGACCATCTGATCCGGATACAGGCTGGGTCTGGTGGCTACGGTGACCTCGGAATAAGAATGAAACAGACTAATATTAGCGTAGATGCCATTCTTTTTACGATGCAACGAGTGCATCAGATGTTATGGGAGGTGTTTTCAGTTCCGGCTGACCTAATTAATGCAGCCTAACAATGCTTTAACGGATTTGAATTATAGGAATGTGTTAATGTTTTATGTGTAAGCCAGGTTAAAGAGATGTGTCTTTAATCTAGATTTACACTGACAGAGTGTGTCTGCCTCCCGAACAGTGTGAGGTAGATTGTTCCAGAGTTTAGGCGCTAGATAAGAAAATGATCTGCCGCCGGCAGTTGATTTTGATATTCTAGGTATTATCAAATTGCCAGAATTTTGAGAACGCAGCGGACGTGAGGGACTATAATGCGATAGAAGCTCGCTCAAGTACTGAGGAGCTAAACCATTGAGGGCTTTATAAGTAATTAGCAAGATTTTAAAATCTATACGATGTTTTATAGGGAGCCAATGCAGTGCTGACAGAACCGGGCTAATATGGTCATACTTTCTAGTTCTAGTAAGAACTCTAGCTGCTGCATTTTGGACCAGCTGGAGTTTATTACTAAGCATGCAGAACAACCACCCAATAAAGCATTACAATAATCTACCCTTGAGGTCATGAACGCATGAATTAATGTTTCAGCATTTGACTTTGATAGCATAGGTCGTAATTTCGATATATATTTTTAAGATGGAAAAATGCGGTTTTGCAAATGCTAGAAATGTGGCTTTCAAAGGAAAGATTGCTATCGAATAGGACGCCTAGGTTCCTAACTGATGACGACGAATTTACAGAGCAGCCATCTAGTATTAGACTGTGTTTTAGGTCATTACTTGTAGAGGTTTTAGGTCCAATAATTAACACCTCTGTTTTTTCAGGATTTAACAGTAAGAAGTTATTCACCATCCAGTTTTTAATATCAGCTATGCATTCTGTTAGTTTTTCGAATTGATATGTTTTGCCGGGCTGTGAAGAAATATAGAGCTGAGTATCATCAGCGTAACAATGAAAGCTAACACCATGTTTCCTGATGATATCTCCCAAGGGTAACATGTAAAGCGTAAAAAGTAATGGCCCTAGTACTGAGCCTTGAGGTACTCCATACTGCACTTGCGATTTAAATGATACCTCTTCATTTATTGCCACAAACTGATGACGGTCTGATAAGTACGATTCGAACCAAGCCAGTGCACTACCATTAATGGCTATATAATTTTCAAGTCTATTTAAAAGAATGTTTACATTTACATTTACATTTATTCATTTAGCAGACGCTTTTGTCCAAAGCGACTTACAATTGGGAATACAACAAGTGATTCATCCTAAGGAGGCAGATCAACATAGGAAGTGCTCAAAAATACCATATGACAGGCGTTGTTAGATGAGTACGGGCTAGAAAGGGAAGATCAGGAAAGAGAGGAATTTTTTTTTTTTTTTTTTTTTTTTATTGAGTCAGATAGTGTCGAAAAAGATGGGTTTTCAGCAGTCGCTTGAAGACAGTAATGGAGTCTGCGTTCCGGATGGGGGTGGGAAGATCATTCCACCAGGCAGGGACGTTGAAGGAGAATGTTTTGGAAAGTGATTTCATGCCTCTCTGTGGTGGTACAATAAGGCGTCTTTCACTAGAGGATCTCAGATTTCTGGAGGGAGTGTAGATGCGTAGTAGTGAATGGAGGTAGGCAGGTGATGAGCCGGTGGCTGTCCTATAGGCCAGCATCAGTGTCTTGAATTTGATGCGAGCCGTAACCGGTAGCCAGTGCAGGGATATGAAGAGAGGTGTGACATGGGCCTTCTTGGGCTCATTGAAGACGAGCCGTGCTGCTGCATTCTGAATCATTTGTAGAGGCCTGATTGTACATGCTGGAAGACCAGCTAAAAGAGCATTGCAGTAGTCCAGCCTGGAAATGACCAGGGCCTGTACGAGGAGTTGTGCAGCATGCTCTGTTAGGAAGGGCCTGATCTTTCTGATGTTGTGCAATGCAAACCTGCAGGATCGAGCAGTTTTAGCTATGTGGTCTTTAAAAGTCAATTGGTCATCAAAGATTACACCAAGATTTCTGGCTGAAGTCGATGGGGTAATTGTTGATGAACCTAACTGGATGGAGAAGTCATGTTGTAAAGTTGGAGTGGCAGGAAAGACAAGGAGCTCAGTTTTAGCTAGATTGAGCTGAAGATGGTGTTCCTTCATCCATGCAGAGATATCCGCCAGGCAGCCAGAGATCCTTGCAGCTACTGATGGATCATCTGGTTTGAAAGAAAGATAGAGCTGTGTGTCATCAGCATAGCAATGGTAGGAAAAGCCATGTGCCTGTATGATGGGGCCCAGAGATGTGGTATATATGGAGAAGAGGAGGGGTCCAAGAACTGATCCCTGAGGAACCCCAGTGACCAGTTGATGAGTTTTGGAAGCCTCCCCTCCCCAGGCCACTCTGAAAAACCTGCCAGAGAGATAGGATTTGAACCAGCGAAGTGAAGTCCCTGTGATGCCCAACGATGAGAGGGTAGACAGAAGAATCTGGTGATTTACCATGTCAGATGCTGCAGATAGGTCCAGCAAGATGAGTACTGATGATTTGGAATCAGCTTTTGCAATCCGCAAGGCTTCAGTGACAGACAGTAGTGCCGTCTCAGTTGAATGGCCACTCCTGAACCCTGACTGGTTAGCATCCAATAGGTTGTTCTGTGCGAGAAATAAAGATAGCTGGTTGAAAACAGCTCGTTCCAATGTTTTTGCTATGAACGGAAGGAGAGAGACAGGTCTATAGTTGTCTATGAGTGAAGTGTTAAGTGTAGGTTTTTTGAGCAGTGGGGTTACCCGGGCCTGCTTAAATGTAGTGGGGAAAGTGCCTGTGAGAAGAGATGTGTTGATGACAACCTGATCTCACAGAATTCCGTGTAAAGACCACGGACCCTTAACTCCAAATCCGTGTTTGAGTCACGGAATCGTCGAAAATTCCGTGATGGGTTCACGGAAGAGATACTAATGTAAGTCAACGACAGGCATCAGCCGTGGTCCTCGCACGGATGGATAACCGGGTTCAACTATAAATGCGTCTGAGTCACTCTTTTTACGTGATCCACACACGGATTCACTGGTCCGGCACCGGCTCTGCCTCAAATGATGTCGTTTTTGGAAACGTATTTTGCCTATTACTTTAAATATTCTGGCCTCTTTTAGACCTGCTTCAAATATACTTAAGGTGAAATATTTTTTTGGTTGAGCGCTAGCTTTCTCTTATCGGCTCAAGTTCCATGATGATATCACGGAATCTTTTTCACCCTCACTGGACTTTATTTAGACCAAAGTAGTTCGTTTTGACTCTAGAAGTCTTCAAGAAGTGTCTGCGATGGCAGTTAACATGTCAGCCTCTCATCTACCCCTGTTTTTATATAATTCAGTTCGTTTGTAGCCTTTTGCTTTTTGTGAATTTCCGTGGCGGCATCACGGAGTCTTCCGTAACAGACACACGGACAAGCTCGGGTCTCACACAGTGGCTTGTGGTTAGTACCCTAATGTTGCTTCATTTAAAATAATGACCTACTGTACGCTTCATCTGTCATTCAGCAATTTAAACTGATGGGCCAACAAGACCGAAAATGTAGGCTGTAATGCAAATGTGAGTAGCCTATAATTTTGAGTCTATAACTGAAATCCGTGATGGGACCACGGTGGCCAATCCGTGGGTGACGCACAGATTGTCCAACAGCTGTCTTTTCTTAACACATAACACGAGCTAAAGTGTGCTTGAAGATTTAACAATACGATGTTTACTATAAAATTACCATCCCTGCAATTATTTACTTTTTTACTGTAAGTTGGGCGTCTCTTCATTAACGCATATTCTGTAATTCTAATCGTAATTCTAATAAACAATATCACACTTATTTTTATTGTGTTTTTTATTGATCTCGTTAGTGTCGTCTTTGCTCTTTCCTTAATAAGCCAGCTGTACTAATAAAATTAATATGATTTTGCTGCAAGGGTTATCTCCTGATTATTTTCTGAAGCTTACATTTTTATGTCTTTTATTTATTTGTTTAATTATTTATTGCTTTGTGTCAGTTCAAGCCATATATGTGTTAAAGAAAAAATAGAACAAATGAAAAAAAAAGAAAATAAATATTTTTCGATAGTGGACGCCAGCAATACCCATGATCCTCAGCCTCCGTTGCTATGGAGACGGTGGCAGTCTGCTTTGTGATTGGGTGAATTCTCCTCATTGCGCTTAAACCACTGTCCAGGTAAGTTACTAGGCTAATAATGAATGATCACGTTTTGTTTAAATGTTATAATGGATCCTGTTATGTACCATTAGACTCGCGTGGTTTACATGTTAAGACAACAATTAAAGCCCGAACAATGGTTTCCTCATTATCAGCGAAAAAACATGTACTTGTGAAGTTAGGCTTGCTAAACGGGTCTTGCTAACTTCAATATAAGCTAACTCTAGTTTAAGTTATGTCAGCTGAAGGGTAATTTAGGGTGCAGCATTAACCTTATGTTTTAATCGTATCCAAAATTAACAATCATCCAGCTGTAGCTATGCCTAATAAAAACAAACGTTGTGATTGATGAAAGGACAATGAAAGACAAATATATGACACACATGGTATGTGATCATCTCCAGGTAATCAATAAAGTATATAAATAATGCTGACATAGCATTTATTAAAGTATGGAAACTATAACATATATGTTCTGCCTTATCCTGTGATACAAATAAGAAAAATATAGACTACAAATTATGGGTAATTGTCCAGCAATGTAGTCTATTTAGCCAATTAAAAGTAAGATTTAAAAAAAAAAAACTGTCAGTGTAACCGGGGAAAAAAAAGTGTTATGGTATTATTATTACATTTGACATCTCTGATTTGACCTTCTGAAATGTTGGCTACACTCTGAATGTGTCAGTAATAACAATATAACTTGGCCTAACGTTACTACATATAACACTGCCTTTAAATCTGGGATGATTATCTTGCGTATTATTAAGCATTTGGGAATCTCTCACTTTTTAAACCTTATTTTAATATAACTACTCTGCACTACATAATTAACATTTTCTGTTCTCCCTCCAGATCTTGTCAAAAGAGTCACCTCACCTGTCCAAATCTAGATAACCTGATTTAGTCTGTCTGTCTGTATCTGTTTGTGTTGCAATGGCGACCAAATATAAACTTGACCCACAGGATTCCCACTACCGAGATGGGAAACGCATGGCTCTTGAACTGAAACTAGACCATGTTCTATCTGAAGCCAGGGTAAGATTTTTTTTTTATATACCTCAATTATTTTATACTTGAACATGCAAATGGGGGGAAAGGACCTTTTAAGGCATGGCAAGACGAGGGGGAGGCAAGAAGGGTGATGCCAAGCTTTAGCTCCAGGTTTTAAATGAATTATGTAAATGGTGGACCAAATCAAATTAGAACACTGTAATGAATTGTTTAGAGTTCAAAATGTTCCAATATCTAAAAAGACATTAAAAAGTGCAAAAAAATCTTTCAGTGGCACTAAAGGGGTTATGCAAAACAGACTTCCCTATTCTGCTGAACATGCCTCGTTAGTTATGAAGGTGTTTTACTCAAGTTGCCTTCAAAGTGGACACTAAAGATGACCATAACCAATTTCCATCACATATGTGAATTGATAAATAAAAGTGTTTTTATTTTTATTATTTTCATAAACATTTATATATAAAAATCTAATAAATTGTCAACAATACTAATTGCTAGCTCGTTTAACTGATTACCTTAAAGTCCACCGATATCGCTATTATTTAATATGGCTATTAACACGTTCTCTGACAAGCGGAAGAGATGAGACCTGTTTTCTGGGTTTGGTCAGATGATGTTCGACATATACCCTGTTGTAGATAAGACATTACCAAGTACTTAACAGAAATATGTCTTATTTCTCGGTTGTTTAATTTTGGGTTGAAAAAAATCAAAACATGAATGCAGTGATAATCTAACATGCTGTTCTTCTGTTTTACAGTCACACAACCTCCTCTTGAGTGCTCCTGTCATCCAGTGATGAGGTTCCACTTACTGTACCCTCAGCTCAACTAAATCTTCAAGAGAATTTTGTGAATCACAATGATGAATCTAAAATCAGTGATGAATCTGAATGGATTTTAGATTCATCACCGTGATTTACCAAATTCCTCTTGAAGATTTAGTTTTGCTTAGGGACACAAATCTGACAGTGCTGTAAATGGATTAAGAACACAATTTAGTAAAGTTCACAGCTGGTTTGATAATGAATCATGAAATGGTGTTTATTCTAAATATTGATCAGTGGGCTTTTATTCATATTTTCTTTACAGAAAAAAATATGGAGAGGCTCTCTGATATTTTGGCGTCTTATCCTTCTGCTGAAGCTCTGCATCATCATGGTCTTTTCAGCAACAGAAAGCCTCAGATCGCTGGAAAGAAGCTAGACCATACAACCTAAAAAACTGCTTAATGCAAATAAGGCTGTTGGTCGCCCATTGTGTTGGCTTTGCCATGAGCCTGCTGTTATTAGGTTGGTTTTCATAATTATTGAACTTTAATTAGCCGTAACAAAGACAGACATCTTTTATTTTTGTCCTCCACAAACCAAAAAAGTTAGCTGTTACAAAGCTGTAACATCCTTTGCATCCTTCCAGCATGAAGTCCAGTCAACACAGCTGTTTGGAATTTAGTGAATTCGACAAATGTAAACAATGTGTGATACCAAAGCCACCGGAAGGCAATCCTGAAACCTTTAGCTTACCATTCACACTGTGCAGAATTACCTAACTTTTTATTTTTTAAATGTACTTTTTTTGTTCCAAGGGAGTTTTCAGCCACTATATTCCTTCCTTTCAGGAACGCAAGCCTTCGCAGAGCTGCTGGAGCATCACACTAAGACTGGAGGAAGAGTAAGTGTAATCATTTTTTCATATTATAAAATTTCTTTCCATAAGCAGACATTGTCACATATACTATTTTGTTCTATATATATTCCAGACTGGACAAATCAACGGTGATGCACTACAGCACAGCTTCTTAGAGTTTTCATATGCTTCATTTGAGGAAGACCAGCTCTACTGTGGTGCTCCTTTTACCTGCCCAGCCTGCACGCTGGAAATGTTGGCGGTTTTAGCAGATGGAAATAGAAATCTGTACCGCTTTCGGCGAGACACAAGGTCTTTGTTCCTGTCTTTTTATTGTTACTTTATATATTTAATGGATGGTTTTCACATTTTTCTTTCTTCCTCAGCTGTGATGACCCTGGCTTTTTTGAAGGGCTCTTTGTGGCTGAAGACAGTGTGGTGTCTAGATTTGTTGACACCATTCAGAAAGCTGTGAGAAATTTAAGTTTTAAATAAAACTATATGAGTCCAACAATGATTTCCTTCAACTACTTCTGCTTACCAACTACTCCAAAATCGATAAATGCTATATATTGTATAAAACCATTGCTTTTATTTGATTGTTATGTTTGTTATTTGTGTCCTAGACACAGGGAAAAGGCACATGTGGGGACTCCCAGTGGACAGCAGCGAGGGACACGTCAAGGAGGGCTTCTAAATTGGATAAAGAGGGGATGGCGGTTGCTGTGTGTTGCCACAGATTCCTTCTGAAAGCCCTTAATATGTATAGGGGGGAGATACTTGCCTACCCTCTGTAAGGTAAGTCCCCTATTAATTGTTTTGTGTATCCTTTTGTTGTGTGCACTTGGGCTGTTTTTGAACAAAGTCCTGATTTTTGTATAACACTGATTATCAGACTTGTCAGAGACTCCGGGATGAAACTGCAATGCCAGCTGAACTAAAAACAGAGTGGAGTCACAGTGGCTTTCTGATGTGAAGGAATGGGCAGCTGGCGGTAAGCATAACCAGATAAAAGAAACAGCAAATATCCTTTTCCAATGCTATCTGAAATTTTGATATTAAAGAGCAACTAAATATAATAGGCTGATTATCTATGGATTACAGCAAACTACATCATATGTTCTGCCACATTTATGTTGAGTATTTCAGTTTCCCTGCAGGAAGTTCGATGAAGTTGGATATAAAGGAGTTTTAAATGTGAACACAAATTCAAACACTGAAATGGTTCTGTGTTGTTTAACAGTGAATTTGCTGTCACTATTGCTTCTACAGAGACACCAGATACATCTCATGCTAGGATAGGCACCACACACAGAGGCTTTACCTTAGTGTGAGGCAGAGGAAGCAGACCCTTTACCGTCAGAATGGTATAAATATTTAATTTAATAGGTTGATATATTCAAGCTACTGTATGCACCCTACTCCACCAAAAATAATATTAGTGATATTATTATTAGTGGTAACTAACGGTGAGGTTGTAGATTGCAACCAACTCCCCTCACCTCTTCCTCTCCAAACTGTACCAGAACTACTGTGGGTGACGAGAAAAAGTAAGCAGAGCCAGTGTTAGTTTGTCTGTTGTGGGCTAATGTTGGAACATGGTGGCTTCTGTGGTAGGGGACCATATTTAGATAACTGCCCATTATTAAGTAATTAAAGTGCAGCAATTTCTTTTCTTTTTTTTCAGGAATGTATGTTATCCCCTAAATGTTACACACTGGATCTTTGAGTTTTCTGTTTGTAAATCTAAATTGAAATTTTCACATACTTCAATTATCTTTTTTTCATCATTGATCAAATCATTTTTTGGGTGCAGTATATTTTTATATATTTATTGAAATATTGAGTGCTGTCACAAACCTTTACCTCCTGTCTTTCTAGACAGCAGCAAGCTTCGCCACCACCTTTGAAGGAAACTGACAGAAGACAAAAAGCTCCTTCTTCAGGAGATGGAGATATACAATAGTATTGTACTAGACTCTGCCACTAACATTGATGTAGCTGTGGTGGACCATTCCCTGACTGGAGAGAGCACTGTGTCTCAAATATGGCCGTGGGAGGTTCATGGCAGAGGTATGTCAGACATTAGATGCTTCATATTTTTTTTTTTTTTTTTTTACAGTTCTGCTTTATATAGTACACTGAACTAAGACATGCATGTGACATATTGAGTGTTGTAATTTTAGTTTAGTGGCATATTTTCCACGTCCTTTTTTTAAAAAACTGATACAAAAGAAAATGTTTGTAGTTACAAAACATTGCAATGCTATTATGCTCATGAATAGATTGTCTCACGTATACATATAACTATTTTTGATTCTTAGCAAACATTTCAATCCTGAAACAACTGCATGACCAAGTGATGTTGACAACGCGACTGCAAGAGTTGAAAAAGCATTTTGGTGTTGGAGATGGCACAACACTTCGCATGCTCAAGAACAAGATACCTGAGGAGGGTAAATTGAATAAAAACATTTTTATAAAAACATAATTCATATAAAAGTATGAATTAAAACACACACACACACACACATCAGTCTTGGTCGTAGAAATTGGATGGAGTAGAACATTTATTGCTATGTTTGCCATGGTCATTTGGCTTGCACATAATAACAAGGGGACTACAGTTCAATATGTTAACAAGTCAGAAAGGATTTAAAGTGTGTCATATTTGCTTGAGAGATTTTTGTACTGTGGATGTTACATGAAAGCTGAAAGCAATCTTGATATAACTTGAATGCCACACAAGGTGTTACTTTAGCACAACTGTAGTGAAGAAGAAAGATGTTAGCTATTAGACATTGGTTGCAACACAAATGCTTTTCTGCTGCTTTGGGCCTCAATGCATAAAGTCGCCTCAGTGAGCCATCAGAGTTGATACAGAAGGTAGCCAGGTAATATGACAGAGATACACTTGTCAGCCATCCTGGTTTATAGATTTGAATGGGTGACTCTTTTTACTCCTTTGAAGTTCTTTGGCCTCATGAAGCATTCTTAATATGTACGTTGTCCTTAATGTTATCTCTTGTTTTATTTTGAGATGTAGACAAGGGAAGTGAGGGTGTCTTAAGAAGAAGACTGTCAGAGGTGTCAAGTGGTCCTCCGACAGTACAAGACTGCTTTAGGCCCTGAGGCCTCTGCCCTTCTCAAAGATCAAAGTGGCCTCAGTAGTCCAGACACCAGTGAGGATGAAGAAGAAAACATAATTTAGGTATTTAATTTATTAATATGTATGTGGGGGTGTTCCATCAAGGTAGATTAAGGAAAGTCTGCCTTAGAAACATTGCAAAAATGTCAGCTGGTCTGTCTCAGCTCAACTCAAGCTGACTGACGCTGCCATTGCAACTCAGCTTGTCAGTTTGGTTGTAGAATATAAGGCATGGTACCTGTTTCAACAGCCAATCAGCTTCTAGCAAAGTCAGCTGGTCAAGTCACTAAACTGTCAGCTGGTTGAAGTTTTGGCTGGAGGAAAGAGAGGATCAATGCATCCATTTGTTTAAGAAACAGTTGTGTCTGCATGACACAAGCCTTAAAATGTACCCCACTCTTCAGAGCTGCTTATGTACTCCATGCACAAGCACAATACATGCTTATTCAAGCCTGGTTAAAGAAAACGTTGACTAGACATGGCTAAATAATGAAGTGGAACGGCTTGAGCCTGTAGTGAAAGTCAAGGTTAATTCAAGCCATGCTTTTTAAGAGAACACAGTTTTCATTAGCTGAATTGATTAAATATCCCCATTACTGTTACTCTTCATAATTTATTAGTGTATTTATTGATGCTTTACACACCTTGTTCATTCTAATCTTTTTTGTTTTTCTGTATTTCCCCAGATGGAAGCTACGCAAAGGACTGTTGAAAGAAATGGACTTGCCCAGTATCTGTGTATTTGTAGATACTATGCTGATTCATTTACCACATCAACATCTATATGCATTTTACATTGTTGAATATAAACCTGTCTGTAGACTGCCAAGCAATTTAGTAAGCACATTAATGTTCCTTGAAGATGCACAAAACTTAGTATAGGAAATGAAAGGATGTGACGTGTGACCAAGTATGGTGTTCCATACTCAAGTGCACACACACAGTAGTGAACACACACCCGGAGCAGTGAGAAGCCGTATTGCTGTGGCACCCGAGGAGCAGTTGGAGGTTGCTCAAGTGTCTGACCTCAGTCGTGGTATTGAGGATGGAGAGAGCGCTGGTTATTCACTCCCCCCACTGACAATCCCTTCCTGAACCTGACTCGAACTCACAGATTTTGGATTACAAGTCCGACTCTCAAACTATTATATAGGTGCACCAATCTCAGCCAAAAATGCCTGATTTTAACAGATGTAATTAATAGACTGACATGATATTTAGGTAGTGCATTCAAAATCCTTTAAGAGAGATGTGATTTGATTAAATAAAAAGCGCTGTATGTTTTCAAGTCAGGTGCTGTGCTGATTTGTGTACTGTACTTACCCCAGGGGACCCTGCTGATAGAAAATTAATTCGCATTTTCAATAAACCTGTCTGGTGTTTTTAAGAGCAATAAAAAATCTACAAATATTTTTACATTTAAGAAAATGCATACATTTACATTTATTTATATATTTTTTATATTGACTTAATAAATGTTTGATAATAATATAATTTAATATATTAAATTAATAAATGATACTTTTGACCTGTCCCTTTTCTTTAAATGTGAAGTTTAATTTATTTTTATTTTAAGTTATCCTTTTTCAAAACTTTATTATTTATTTGTATTTTTTTGTGAAAACCTGTATGTATCTAAACTGTAAATCAAGTCATATTTCAGATTAATATTACCATAGACACCCTACCCTGCTTATTCATTCACTCGTGGTATTCATGTTATTTGTGCAGGTCTTATAAATCACTTTAAAACTCTTACATTTAATTTAAACAAATTCTGCAGGTACTGTTATAAGCACATTGTACATTACACTTACATTAAGTACTTGTATAATGGATAAGACAGTATGTAACAGAAAAATGATGTTATGATTTATCTTTATGTTGTATGTTATTACAGTTGACAAATAACTTGATTCTCTGTTCTGTTGGTGCTTCTCAAGTGAAATTAACCATGGCCCAGTGTTGTTAAATACAGCCTTATGGCTTGTTTGACCAATATGCACATACAGAATGTGGTGTATTTTCACTGGTATTGATGTGAACAGCAAAAAATAAAGAATTTTCAAACAAAGATGAGCATTTTATGTTTTCAATTAATTTCCAACACTGTTGTTGACTGATTGCACAAATACTATTTGAACTGAACTGAGCCGATGATGGTGACATCACTGAATCAGTGAGGAACTGACTTTAACTGAAAATTGAGTGTTTACTATTGTCCTTTTGCATTACTGACACACTATTTTCCTTATAAGATAGGGAATTTAATTCTGTAAAGCTGACTTGGCATTATTTATTGTTAAAGGCACTATATAAATGAAGCTAATAACTTTTCCATACATTGTTGTTAAAATAAAATTTGATATGGTTCATACAAGGTAATAGCTTGAGAAAAAAATTATACATGGAATTTTGTTTCCTTTGACATCACACTGCATTATTAATTAATAACTTTATGGTATGTGTTTTTGCTTATATTCAAACAACCTGATCTTGCTTGTAAGAGCTCTTGCATGCCATCATGAAAATAAGGTTCAAAGTTTGGCCATGTCAATTTTACCCTGAGTCATTTTGTAGGGTTCTGTAAAGGTATGCTTGGGCAAAGTCATGTCCATTAAAACATTGTTGTAGGACTAAAGCAAATACATTGGCTAATAAAACAGATTCTGTCATTGTATATACTCTGAAGGTTGGCCACTATTTCCACATAAAAAGGAAACAAACAAACAAAAGGCTTAATTTTATATACTGGGCCTTGAAAGTGCTCTCTAAACCAGGCCTGGGATGGCTTGTGTAAATGAAATGAAAACAATTAAAACTTTGTTGAAGAGCCAAACCAAATATATCATTGGAAAGGTCTTGGCCTGGAGAGTAACATATGTCAGTATGAAGATTCTACATGGCTCCTGCTTTCTAAATACTGACTTTTAAACCTCAACCTCGGACCATATTTGAAGGTTTATAATCCGGCAATAAAAAAGTCTACAGATGTGAGACTAACTGTTATATAGAGTTCTGGACCCCAGCTATCATGTGAACAGTCACTATTGGGAACCAACTGGGGGCACTGTCAAAAATGACCAAAAAGCATTTTTTCCCCATTTAACAATAATTATCTTAAAATCTTATAACACCAAATTTCTTTCCCAACCCCTAAAAACCCTAGCAATACTTGCAGTTTAATACTGCCATCTTCTAAATATGGGGAATTTATCAATGTATTTAAAAACTACAATTCCCAGTAGAGGCACACAATTGAACACGTTACTAAGCGTATAAATCAGCGTCCATATTTGAAGTTCTTTCAGTTTCCAAAGTAGGGTTTGGATTAGGGTTATAAAATGTATCTTTTCTATATATGTCGACAATCTCCAACAGCTGAAACATACATTATATTGCATTTCAGATGATCAATGATCATCATGATCAAGATGAAAAAAATCGTGAGGATGTCAGATCATCTAGGATATTTAACTGTTATTGTAGAACAGCCAAGTAAGGACAGCCTCCAGCGAATTTATAGACTACATTTCCGACTAGACACGCGCGATAGAACTCATTATGGAGCGTACACATCAACCACCATATCTGTAGTTCTTCCAGTTTCCAGAGTACGAATGGGTTATAAAAACTTTACTAAACATATCATCAGTCTCCTACAGCCGAAACATATTAATAATATGATCTGGATGAAAAAAAAAATCGTCAGGATATCAGTTCATCGGGGGTAGCCAGTGCATAAATTATTTTGATTTATGCAGTAAAAATATTATTTTAATTTATGCAATTGTAATTATGGCCTGAATGTTTGTTTAACTCCCTCAGGAATGTAAAAAAAAATCCTCACATAAATATGCCCCATGTAGATTCTTTTATGAACATTTTTCTCAACCATATTACGGTCATTAAAAAAAAAAAATTATAAGTAAAAGTGAAAACCTTTTGCAAGTGTTTGTGTATTTGTGGTTTTATAAAAAAAAAAAAAAAAAAAAAAAAAGTGAAAATACACCAAATGCTCATTTATTGACTAGATTCGTAAAAGGTGATCAAACAATTATTGCAAGGAAATTATAAATTAGACCACATGGACACACCAATATTTGATAAGTAGAAGAGAAATGCATGATATGAAACGGAATATGCTCCATGGAGTTTAGACACGGTGTTGAAGGGGTGAATAGTAATGTTGAGATCTGAATAAATGTGGAGCTCAGCTCCGAGCACAGTGGAAGGACCCCTGTGAACTCAGTACGATGAGGACTGGAGGTGAATGTGGTGGAAGATCTGAAGACATCCATTTGCCTGAAATGACAACTGCCAGCAGTAGAGAGAGGAACAGCTTTAAACATTTTTTGCATGTCTTAAGAACGGTCTGTGAGGTTAAGTTGAAAAGCACAGACAACAGAACATGAAATAAAGTTATATGTTGACTGTAATAACATAAGATACAGTGCAATGTATTATCATGAAATATAAAACATGTTTCCAAATAACATCTGAAAATAAAATTGGGAATAGGTGAATTTCTATTTAATCCTACTAGAGATTAAACTCAATGTCTCAGGTTTATTGTGAGTCACACCTTTCCACCACTACAGAAAGATGATACACGGCTTCAGAAGCAGCACAGAAACAATGTAATAAACATGCAGAAACCAAAATGTAGTTCAAATTCTACATTTTTATTTCTTTTCATTAATTTGAAGAGAATCCTTTGGCTGCCAGGAATGGGCCCACTCCTTGTCACTAAAAACAAAAGAGAATTTTTTTATAATGTTATCTACTGGGGATTTCCAATAAACAAACAGTTTAACAATTGTGAAGCACATACAGTATCATTACAGAAAGTGTATTTTATAAGCATAACAGTTTCTTTTTCCATCTATGAAGGACCACTATTTGCAAAAAAACTGAATACAAAATTTATATATATATATATATATATATATATATAAAAGATCAAATATATTAATAATGCCTGCATTAATTGATAAAGCAGAAAACCAGAAGAGTACATACCATATTGGACAGGGCTCCCAGTCAACCAATATTTCTGCTTTGCCCTATCAAGAAAATAAAGATAAAAAAATAGCTTAAAACACACAGATATACACAATCATTTCATTCTTAGCATAAGGCTATTATGTTTGATTATAGGCATATCAGAGTTTCACTGATACAATATACAATGGGTCATTGTTGGTATTTACAGCATGTGATCATAATTCAAAAAGAATAAACATAAAAAAGTATCTGCCTAACAGTTATGGTATGTATGGTATGTATTGTCAACGCACAAGCAAGTTTGTAAAACATATTTTACAATGCATTCTGTCTACACTATGCATTTGATATATAGCTGTCTAACCTTTCTCACTCTTTCTCTTATTACACTCCTGATGGGGAAAGCCTCTAGGTGAGTGTGGTAGGAGCAATCTGTGAACATTAAAAACATGTTTCACATATTTCTTAGAGTAGGAACAAAATACACACAACTCTGAAGACCTAGTGAACTGCAATGATGACAAGAGATGTTTATCACTAATCAAAAGTTGAACCAGGTTTAACTTGTACCATGGAACCGAACTACTCTCAGTTTCAGTGTGGTATGCTTACCTGAATAACCAAGTAATCCATAACTCACAATTGAAAACACTACACCGCTTTCTCTACTGCTGGGCAATTCATTTTGGTCAAATTTTACACATTAAGCCAGCTGGATTTTAACCAGTGTAAAAAAATCTATGTCAAATTTACATTTACAGGCACTTACTCTTTTGTGGCCTTTTCCTCTTAGGCATATCTCTTGGTTCCTCTGTGGGATAACAGATTACAGCAGAGTCATATATACACAGTGGAGATATACGGTCATATACACAGAGATATACAGAGTATATACAGTCATGGACAAAAATATTGGCATTCCTGCATTTCTGTAAAATAATAAGTTCACTACTTCTCTCAGAATGCAATTACAAATTGTTTACATTGTTTCCAAACAGCAGAGAATAAAGTCAAATCTGAGACATTCTATACAGAACTTCAATAATGGACTGGACAAAATTATTGGCAGCTTTTAAGAATCTTCAAAAATGATTATTTTTCAAGCATGTGTTGCTCCTTTAATTTGTAAAAATTTCAACTACCTGTAGCAATGCATATGTACTTTCAATATAGAAATCACACTTACAACCAGTTAAAATGTGGACAATTTAGAAAAATTGTGTCTATGTGTATTGTGGAAAAGCATGAACAGTCTCAAGGCTACAAGTCCATCTCTAGACATCTTAATGTTCCTGTTTTCGGGTACACAGTACTGTCAAGAAGTTTACAGCCCATGGCACTGTAGCTAACTAATATGCCTGGATGTACACAAATGAGAAAAATTTATGAAAGATTGCAACGAACGATTGATCAAAGAATGGATAAAGAACCTCAACTAAAACAGACCTTTTTGGTAAAGCACATCATTCTGAAAATCTTTTGACAATGAGGCCTTCAAAAGAAAAGAACACTGTCCCTACAATCAAACATGGTGTAGGTTCACTGATAATTTGGGGTTGCTTTGCTGCCTCAGACAGTGGATGGTCTTGACTGTGTGCATGGCATTATGCAATCTAAAGACTACCAAAGAATATAGGGTCCAGTTTCAGAAAGCTGGGTCTCTGTCAGAGGTCATGGGTCTTAAAACAGGACAATGACCTAAAGTAAAAAGCACCAAAAATGGTTTAAGACAAAGCACTGGATGGTTCAAGTGGCCAGAAATGAGTCCAGATCTAAATCACCTGTCAAGAGATCTCAAAACAGCAGTTGCGTAAACCCACTGATGGCTACAGAAAGCGATTCATTAGTTATTTTTTTCACAAAGGATGTGCTGCTAAATTTTAAGTTGAAGGTGTCAAGTTTGTCCAGTCCATATTTGGAGATTTATGCTTGACTAATGAGCACCACCAATAATTACCCTACTAACATAACTTGCATACCTGACTTTTTCTTTTTGCAACTGAGATCAACTGCATCAATGGCAGACCCTGTGAAGACAGCAATGGGTTTGGAGAAAGAAGATTACTCATATACCAAATAAAGCTAAAACACAATATTTCAAATACATCATGATGACAACATCACACAAATTGAGTCTAAGCGAAGGTCTGTAATAAGCAGTGGCTTGTTTCACCATATAAACATTGGCAGCTACTGTTGGGTGTGTATGCAGGTAGAATACAAGACAGTCCACACAACATTAACACCTTTTTGAGGGGCTGATGTATGCTGCTAAACCAGCAGTGAACTAATGTCAGGGAGCTGAAGAGCCTTAAGTGACTCTACGGTTGCTTTAATTATGTTAGACAGGTAATCATCTGGTTTATTTTGTTTCAGGGGGAATTTGTTGTAATGTTTGGTGTTTCTTTTGTTCAGCTGGATACTTTCAAAATCTAGCTTCTCTGACTAGTCTCTCTAACATTACCTCTCCTAGCTTTAACAGCGTAACAACAATGCCATATAAGTGTACAGGGAAAAAAAAACAGGAAGGAGTACAGGAATAATAATTTCAGCATTAGATTAGCATCACAAAATTCTTTTCAACAGATCTAGCACGGATAAATATAATCTAAATATCAGTAATATCAGATGGTCCTTTCTTGTCAATTATCCATAGAATTTGAGAATCTTGTGAGTTTTTTCTTAGTATCATGCTGCAAAAAAGATAAAGCATGAGGCGTTTGAGTTATTTTCCCCTACTTGGTATCATGTGTCCAGCAATGTGACTATTTCACATATCGATGCTGAAAAGATATATCATGCAGCCCTTACCTGCATAAATCTCTATGGGGAAAAAGGCACCAGAAGTCGGGTAACTTTAATGTAACTCATGGTTCAAACAATTCAAGCCTTTACAAATTTCAACTGTAACTCTTTAAATCTGTCCTAATTACCTTGTCCCTCCATAATGTTCCTCTGCTCCACCTGCCCCTCTTTAATGGTCTCCTGCTCCTCCATAGTGCTCATCTGCTCCTCTTGTGTGATCGTGGTCTCTTTCACCTGTGTGGTCCTCACCTCCTCCTGGTTGATGTGTTCTCCAATGGGTGTGAGGTGAAGCGTAATCAGCTCATCATCATTGCCAATGGAATCCTGGTTCCAACCTGTGCAAGTTAAACAACTGTTATGTTTTGCTTACTTAAAACAGGTGCAGCTTAAACCTGGTTTATCTTTATGTTTTAAGTGTTAATCTGTTTAAATCATACAGTGCAATTTTGTGGGTTTGCACATGACAAACTGCAAATGTGGCCAGCTGGACTTTGACATACATGCGTTGTGGTCTACCCATCATTCCCAAAAGTTTTTTTCTCTTTTGGGGACTGATTAAAGAAAGTGTTTAAGGGATGGTTTCATATATTTCAGTCAGCAACAACAGATACTTACAAAAATTTTAAAAAGTCATAGTTCCTCATCCCCGTATTTGAGGAAGTGCTGTTCGGCTATGTCTAAAGATAAATTCATATTTAAAAACTTTAATTGTATGAAAAGACCCAGTATTGTGCTAACAAACGGTGTTGGTTATAGAAAAATGAAAACTTCTCCCAAGTTTCTACTGTCAGGTTAGGAGTTAACTATTGAATTGAAGTTTTAGTGGGGAGCCGTCCCTTTAAGATTTAAACATTGATCAAAATGTTTTACATACTCAACCCAAGTTGTGAACTGTGACTTTAAAAATATACATGCAAGCATGTTACCTTCACAAAGATATTCATAAAATGAACCTGTCTTCTGAATGTAGTCCTGGGCATAGGAGGAGAGTGTGCAGTGAGGGGTTAATATTTCACATTTGTTTTCTTTCTTTTTGGTCTCTTTTCCAAGAAGCAGAATGGGCTTGTATCCAATGGCATGGAGTTTCTCAATCTGCAATGACAACAGTGTGGTTTAAAGTAATAGAAAAACACAACGGCAAAAACAAATAAGATCATTTAATCATTTACTATTGAGAATATACAGTATAGTATTATTGATGACAGCATCCAGGTTAATGTGATTCAGAATTTTTGTTTAATGTATAACCAAGTACATGCAAACAGCAAAGGCTCAAACAAAAGAAACAAAAAACAACTATCATTAAAGCTGCAAGCAGCGATGAACGGGCCCTCGCACACGGGCTCACCGCCGACCGGTGGCTTTAGGAACACAGCAAATGGTGGGTAGTATGCTTTTAATACAGTAAAAATAGGAGAAATATGTCAAAGTCACTTAAATGTGCCAAATTTCCTGCTGCCAGCTGGTGGCGCTATGCCTATAACTGATTATTGGCATGTAGATGTGTTCAGGCCACCACTTTCATCAAACATATGAAGTTTGGTGCAGATTGACCTTGGTATGTTTGAGTTAGTGAAAGATATGATATATCTTGCTGCCAACAGGTGGCGCTATGATAATATCTGAATATTGGCCTTTAGGTGTCTTCAGGCCAGGACTCTTACCAAACCTGTGAAGTTTGAGGCAGATCGGACATTTTATGGCTGAGTTATAACAACTTCTATGTCCATGGCGAAACATCAAACTTTGTCACGCCGCCACAGACACGCCCTTTAACGAAAACTCAAGATCTTCGCAATTTAACATCTCTAAGGCCTCTAGATCAGACTGACCAAATATAATGTTGATATCATTAAATCTCTAGGAGGAGTTTGATACAAGTCATTTCCTGTTGCCAACAGGTGGCGCTGTGATTATAATAGAATATTGGCCTTCAGATGTGTTCAGGCCAGGACTCTTATCTAATATGTGAAGTTTGAGGCAAATCGGACATTTTATGGCTGAGTTATAACAAGTTTTATATCCATGGCGAGACCTCGAAATTTGTCAGGCCGCCACGGACACGCCCTTTACCGAAAACTCAAGATCTTCACAATTTAACATCGCTACGGCCTTTATATTAGACTGACCGATTTTGGTGTTGATCTGAATAAATCTCTAGGAGGAGTTGGTTGTAGAGTACAGCATGACACTTCCTGTTGCCTGCAGGTGGCGCTATGACTATAACTGAATATGGGCATGTAGATGTCTTCAGGTCAGGAGTGTTATCACACATGTGAAGTTTGGGACAGATAGGACATTGTATGCCTGAGTTATAGCAACTTCCTTTTTCATGGCGAAACATCGAAATTTGCGAGGCCGCCACGGACACGCCCTCCAATGAAAACTCTAGATCTTCACAATTTAACGTCACAAAGGGCTTTAGACTAGACTCAGCAAATTTGGCGTTGATCCGAATAAATCTGTAGGAGGAGTTCGTTCAAGTACGACACCTGAAAAAGGCAAAAATGACACAAATTTTGTTGAGAATATTAATATTAACCGACTTCCTGTTGGGTTCCGGATTTTGCTCCAAGAGGCTTTTTTGTAGGTTTTGGTGTGTTACATGTGTGTACCGATTTCCGTGCATGTACGTGAATCACAGCTGAAAGCGCACACCGCTGAACGTCTAAAGGTGGCGCTGTCGAGCCATTTTGCCACACCCACTTCTGAAACCCAAATCAGACGTAAATTTTCGCCAGGTTTGATGTGTGTGCAAAGTTTTGTGAGTTTTCGGGAATGTTTAGGTCCTCTAAAATGCGATTCACTTTGGAGAAGAATAATAATAATAATAATAATAATAATAATAATAATAATAATTAAAGCTGCAAGCAGCGATGAACGGGCCCTCGCACACGGGCTCACCGCCGACCGGTGGCTTTAGGAACACAGCAAACGGTGGGCAGTATGCTTTTAATACAGTAAATGTAGGAAAAATAGATCAAAGTCACTTAAATGTGCCAAACTTCCTGCTGCCAGCTGGTGGCGCTATGCCTATAACTGATTATTGGCATGTAGATGTGTTCAGGCCAGCACTTTGATCAAACATATGAAGTTTGGTGCAGATTGACCTTGGTATGTGTGAGTTAGTGCAAGATATGATATATCCTGCTGCCAATAGGTGGCGCTATAATAATATCTGTATATTGGCCTTTAGATGTCTTCAGGCCAGGACTTTTACCAAACATGTGAAGTTTGAGGCAGATCGGACATTTTATGGCTGAGTTATAACAACTTTTATGTCCATGGCGAAACATCAAACTTTGTCAGGCCGCCATGGACACGCCCTTTAACGAAAACTCAAGATCTTCACAATTTAACATCTCTAAGGCCTCGAGATCAGACTGACCAAATATAATGTTGATATCATTAAATCTCTAGGAGGAGTTTGGTACAAGTCATTTCCTATTGCCAACAGGTGGCGCTGTGATTATAATAGAATATAGGCCTTCAGATTGGTTCAGGCCAGGACTCTTATCGAACATGTGAAGTTTGAGGCAAATCGGACATTTTATGGCTGAGTTATAACAAGTTTTATATCCATGGCGAGACCACGAAATTTGCCAGGTCGCCACGGACACACCCTTCAACGAAAACTCAAGATCTTCGCAATTTAACATCATTAAGGCCTTTATATTAGACTGACAGATTTTGGTGTTGATCTGATTAAATCTTTTGGAGGAGTTTGTTGCAGAGTACAGCATGACACTTCCTGGTGCCAGCAGGTGGCGCTATGAGTAAAACTGAATATGGGCATGTAGATGTCATCAGGTCAGGAGTGTTATCACACATGTGAAGTTTGGGGCAGATCGGGCATTTTATGCCTGAGTTATAGCAACTTCCTTTTTCATGGCGAAGCATCGAAATTTGCCAGGCCGCCACGGACACGCCCTCCGATGAAAACTCTAGATCTTCGCAATTTAACGTCACAAAGGGCTTTAGATTAGACTCACCAAATTTGCCGTTGATCCGAATAAATCTCTAGGAGGAGTTCGTTCAAGTATGACGCCTGAAAATGGCAAAAATTACACAAATTTTGCTAAGAAAATTAAAAATAACCGACTTCCTGTTGGGTGTCAAATTTTGCTCCAAGAGGCTTTTTTGTAGGTATTGGTGAGCTAGATGTGTGTACCAATTTTCGTGCATGTACGTGAATCACAACTGAAAGCGCACACCGCGGAACGTGTAAAGGTGGCGCTATCGAGCCATTTTGCCACACCCACTTCTGCAACCCATATCAGACGTAAATTTTCGCCAGGTCTGATGTGTGTGCGAAGTTTCATGAGTTTTCGGGTATGTCTAAGCCCTCAAAAATGCGATTCATTTTGGAGAAGAATAATAATAATAATAATAATTAAAGCTGCAAGCAGCGATGAACGGGCCCTCGCACACGGGCTCACCGCCGACCGGTGGCTTTAGGAACACAGCAAATGGTGGGTAGTATGCTTTTAATACAGTAAAATAGGAGAAATATGTCAAAGTCACTTAAATGTGCCAAATTTCCTGCTGCCAGCTGGTGGCGCTATGCCTATAACTGATTATTGACATGTAGATGTGTTCAGGCCACCACTTTCATCAAACATATGAAGTTTGGTGCAGATTGACCTTGGTATGTTTGAGTTAGTGAAAGATATGATATATCCTGCTGCCAACAGGTGGCGCTATGATAATATCTGAATATTGGTCTTTAGGTGTCTTCAGGCCAGGACTCTCACCAAACCTGTGAAGTTTGAGGCAGATTGGACATTTTATGGCTGAGTTATAACAACTTCTATGTCCATGGAGAAACATCAAACTTTGTCATGCAGCCACAGACACGCCCTTAAACAAAAACTCAAGATCTTCGCAATTTAACATCTCTAAGGCCTCTAGATCAGACTGACCAAATATAATGTTGATATCATTAAATCTCTAGGAGGAGTTTGATACAAGTCATTTCCTGTTGCCAACAGGTGGCGCTGTGATTGTAATAGAATATTGGCCTTCAGATGTATTCAGGCCAGGACTCTTATCGATTATGTGAAGTTTGAGGCAAATCGGACATTTTATGGCTGAGTTATAACAAGTTTTATATCCATGGCGAGACCTCGAAATTTGTCAGGCCGCCACGGACACGCCCTTCAACAAAAACTCAAGATCTTCGCAATTTAACATCGCTAAAGCCTTTTTATTAGACTGACCGATTTTGGTGTTGATCTGATTAAATCTCTTGGAGGAGTTTGTTGCAGAGTACAGCATGACACTTCCTGTTGCCAGCAGGTGGCGCTATGAGTAAAACTGAATATGGGCATGTAGATGTCATCAGGTCAGGAGTGTTATCACACATGAGAAGTTTGGGACAGATCGGACATTGTATGCCTGAGTTATAGCAACTTCCTTTTTCATGGCGAAACATCGAAATTTGCGAGGCCGCCATGGACACGCCCTCCGATGAAAACTCTAGATCTTCACAATTTAACGTCACAAAGGGCTTTAGACTAGACTCTGCAAATTTGGCGTTGATCCGAATAAATCTCTAGGAGGAGTTCGTTCAAGTATGACGCCTGAAAATGGCAAAAATGACACAAATTTTGTTGAGAATATTAATATTAACCGACTTCCTGTTGGGTTCCGGATTTTGCTCCAAGAGGCTTTTTTTTAGGTATTGGTGTGTTACATGTGTGTACCGATTTCCGTGCATGTACGTGAATCACAGCTGAAAGCGCACACCGCTGAACGTCTAAAGGTGGCGCTGTCGAGCCATTTTGCCACACCCACTTCTGAAACCCATATCAGACGTAAATTTTCGCCAGGTTTGATGTGTGTGCAAAGTTTCATGAGTTTTCGGGTATGTCTAAGCCCTCAAAAATGCGATTCATTTTGGAGAAGAATAATAATAATAATAATAATTAAAGCTGCAAGCAGCGATGGTAGGGCCCTCGCACTCGGGCTCACCGCTGATCGGTGGCGAATGGTGGGCACTATGCTATTAGCACAGTAAATGTAGGAGGAATATGTCAAAGTCATTGATATGTGCCTATCTTCCTGCTGCCAGCTGGTGGCGCTATGCCTATAACTGAATATTGGCATGCAGATGTCTTCAGGCCAGCGCTTTTATCAAACATATGAAGTTTGGTGAAGATTGAACATGGCATGCTTGAGTGTAATTCATGACATATCCTGCTGCCAACAGGTGGTGCTATTATGAAATATTGGCTTTTAGATGTCTTCAGGCCAGGACTATTGGCAAACATGTCAAGTTTGGTGCAAATTGTACATTGCATGTTTAAGTTAGTGTAAAACAAGTAATTTGCTGTTGCCAGCTGGTGGCGCTATGACTATAACTGAATATTGGCATGTATATGTATTCAGGCCAGGACTCTTATCAAACATATTAAGTTTGGGGCTGATTGGACATTGCATGCCTGAGTTACAGTAACTTCCTGTTTCATTGCATTAAGAGTATGCTTTAGCACCTAGCTAAATGTTGCTAACATGTTTCTAGCATGTTGCTACCCTATTTAACACTTGTTGATATTTTTAAAATGTTGCTGGGCATCCACATCGGTATTAAACATGTGACTTCCTGTTGCCAGCAGGTGGCACTATGACTATAACTGAATATAGGCATGGGCTTGTGTTCAGACTAGGACTCTTATCAAACATATTAAGCTTGGGTCAGATTGGACATTGTATGCATGAGTTACACTTATTTTTCTTTGTATTAATATCATGCTTTAGCTCTTAGCTAAGTGTTGTTATCATGTTTTAACATGATTCTAGCATGATGCTAGCCTATTTAAAACTTGCTAACGCTTTTTAATATGTTGCTAGGAGTCCGTAACACCATTAAACGTCACTTCCTGTTGTCAGCAGGTGGCGCTGTGACTATAACTGAATATGGGCATGTATATATCTTCAGGCCAGGACTCTTATCAAACATATTAAGTTTGGGGCTGATTGGACATTGCATGCCTGAGTTACAGTAACTTCCTGTTTTATATCTTTAACAACATGCTTTAGCACTAAGTAAGTGTTGCTAGCATGTTTGAGTACGTTTTAAACTAGTTTAGCACTCAATGGCTTTTTTAGTGTGTTGCTAATAGTGTGTCACAGTGTTAAACATGTCACTTCCTGTTGACAGTAGGTGGCGCTATGACTATAACTGAATATTGACATGTAGATATCTTCAGGTCAGGACTGTTATCAAACATGTGAAGTTTGGGGCTGATTGGACATTGCATGCCTGAGTTACAGTAACTTCCTGTTTCATTGCATTAAGAGTATGCTTTAGCACTTAGCTAAATGTTGCTAACATGTTATAGCATGTTTCTAGCATGTTGCTACCCTGTTTAACACTTGTTGATATTTTTAAAATTTTGGTAGGCATCCACAAGAGTATTGAACATGTGGCTTCCTGTTACCAGCTGGTGGCGCTATGACTATAACTGAATACGGGCATGGGCGTGCGTTCAGGCCAGGCCTCTTATCAAACATGTGAAGTTTGGGGCTGATTGGACATTGTATGCCTGAGTTAGAGTAACTTCCTGTTTCATTGTATTATTAGCATGCTTTAGCATATTAGCTAAGTGTTGCTAGCATGCTTTACTATGTTTGTAGCATGTTGAATATTAAGTTTGGGTCAGATTTGACATTATATGCATGAGTTACAGCAATTTCCTTTTGTATTTGTATTATTAGCATGCTTTAGCATATTAGCTAAGTGTTGCTAGCATGTTTTAGCATGTTTCTAGCATGTGGCTAGCCTATTTAAGACTTGTTAAGGCTTTTCAATATGTTGCTAAGAGTCCGTAACAGTGTTAAACATGTCACTTCCTGTTGTCAGCAGGTGGCGCTATGACTATAACTGAATATGGGCACTGACGTGTGTTCAGGACCGGACTGTTATCAAACATGTGAAGTTTGAGGCAGATCGGACATTGTATGCCTGAGTTATAGCAACTTCCTTTTTCATGGCGAAACATCAAAGTTTGTCCGGCCGCCACGGACACGCCCTTTGACGAAAACTCTAAAGCTTCGCAATTTAACATCGCAAAGGCCTTATGAAGACACTCAGCAAATTTGAAGATGATCGGATAAAAACTGTAGGAGGAGTTCGTTAAAGTACGAGGCATGAAAATGGCAAAAACTGCACAAAAATCGTACAGGAAATTCAATATAACAGACTTCCTGTTGGGTTTCGGATGTTGCACCAGGAGACTTTTTTGTAGGTATTGGTGTGTTACATGTGTGTACCGAGTTTCGTACATGTATGTGAAACGTAGCTCGAGGCCCACTCCGTTGAAATTTTATAGGTGGCGCTATCGAGCCATTTTGGCACACCCACTTCTGAAAACCATATCAGATGTAAATTTTCGCCAGGTCTGATGCGTGTGCAAAGTTTCGTGAGTTTTCGGGTATGTTTAGGCCCTCAAAAAGACTTTTCATTTTGGAGAAGAAGAAGAATAATAATTAAAGCTGCGAGCAGCGATGAACGGGCCCTCGCACCCGGGCTCACCGCCGACCGGTGGCTTCAGGAAAACAGCAAACGGTGGGCAGTATGCTTTTAATAGAGTAATTATAGAAAAAATATGTCATAAGTCATTTAAATGTGCCAAACTTGCTGCTGCCAGCTGGTGGCGCTATGCCTATAACTGATTATTGGCATGTAGATGTGTTCAGGCCAGCACTATTATCAAACATATGAAGTTTGGTGCAGATTGACCTTGGTATGTTTGAGTTAATGAAATATATGAGATATCCTGCTGCCAACAGGTGGCGCTATGATAATATCTGAATATTGGTCTTTAGGTGTCTTCAGGCCAGGACTCTTACCAAACCTGTGAATTTTGTGGCAGATCAGACATTTTCAGGCTAAGTTATAACCACTTCTATGTCTATGCAGAAACATCAAACTTTGTCAGGCCACCACGGACATGCCCTTTAATGAAAACTCAAGATCTTCACAATTTAACATCTCTAAGGCCTCAAGATCAGACTGATCAAATATAATGTTGATTTAATCAAATGCAATCAATGCAAGGACTTCAGATAGATGCCAACTGTGAACCAGTATGCTACAAATTCCCTATTTTCTGATGATGATAAGAACATGTAATTCATGATGATAGCAAAATGTTATTATTGCTTCCTTTACATCCACCACTTCTGCTTAAATGTCATTGTTACCTATCTGAACAATTTTTGTATAATATATTTTTGTATAAAATCAATTTTTGTCATAACTAAGAATCAATAAGGAAGACGGTGCCCAGTTGGCACATGCATTCACAGTAACCATCTGCTAGTTTGGATTTTAAGTTTACAGAATTGAAAGGGTTACACTTTAAAATCAACACACAGACACATACACACAAAATATAAAATGTTGCCATCCAGTTTCATTTTTTTAAATTAACTATATCAGTTAACATGACCAATAAATAAATAGCATTTATTAATGTTAATTAATATTAAGCTAAAAAAAAAGTATTCATATAAAGTTTATGTACTGTGAATTAACATGAACATGAACACAGTTCATGTGGGTGTACAGCAATACACAATAAAGTGCTCTATAAACGCTTTCTTTCAAAATATCTTTAAAAATCAAGTTGAGTATTTTAACGGGGTGATATATATATATATATATATATATATATATATATATATATATATATATATAACTGATCTTAAAAGGATGGTTTTCAGATGTTTTGAAGAGATAACAGTAACGTTTGTTTTGTTGTCAAAGTTTGTATTAATTTTTTATTATTATTATTATTTTATATTCACTATTATTATATTATAAATAACACTATGTAAATATTGTCTATCAATGAAGATAAATTGATCATGCTAAAAAGTTGTATTTTTTAAAATCTTTTGCTATGTGACTGAATAAGACAAGTTCATGGTACAGTTAAGTAAAAAATAAATAAAAAAAAACAACAACTGCAAAATACGAACAATGAAAGACTTAGTGACCCTTTATATTTTCTCAAAATATCAGACTCTCAAAGATCAGACATATTTATGTAATTACACTACATACAGTATGTGTATTTTTTGTTCAAAGATGGTCTGTAGGATGGCTCTCTACTCTGTCACCCTCTCTGCCTCTCACCCCTCCCCCCTGCAATAATGAGCTTCTCTGTGCCTGACTGAACGCACAAACATACTGTAGAGACATTCACCAGAGTGACAGCAGGTTTCTGAGTTATCTTTTTAATTTTCTTAAATTCATTGAAGCTTGTATAAAATTTATATTTCCAGCACTTGCTCAGAATGATTAGATCTCTGTGTGAAAAAAGTTTTAAAGAGTTTGGATGCTGCACTTTAAAGATATAAAAAAATGAGGGTTATGTTTTTTACTACATCTTTAAAAAATCACCACGTCAACACCGTTCGAGATATCCAAAATCCGCTCGCAATTTAACATCTTCAGAATCTTCTCTTCATGTTAAAAAAGTTTGGTGTGAACAGCTGGTTGTTCTTAGGAGTAGTGTGAATTTGTTTACTACCTGATTTTTCAAAAAATCCACATTCAAATCAAAATAGCCGGCTTTCTGTTGGTCTTAGCTAATGAGTTTGATTTAGAAAGTTGTCAAGATTGATGAGAACAATATAAGTACAGAGTTTGGTGACTGTAGGAAAAACTAACCCCCCAACTTTTGTCAAAAGATGGCGCTATAGAGTGCCTGCTCCACGCCCATTTATGACCTTTTGCCAGTGTCTAACTATCATTAATATTGATGTGTGTGTTGAGTTTCATGAAATTCTAAGCATGTTATCTGCCTTGAAAAGACAGGAATCTAATTTTAAAGTTTGACACGTTGCCATGGCAACAGCATTTGATTTATCATCGACCCCTTTACATATTCTTTATCGGCCGTGTTTTGACATGATTTTGATGAAGTTTAAAGAAAATCGAGTAAAATTAAGAGGCTGATTTCAAAGCATTTTGAAAATGACACACTTCCTGCTGCCAGTTGGTGGCGCTATAACTTTGACTCATAATAGTCACATTTATGGAATCGGCATCATACAACGAACAAACTGGTGAAGTTTCATCAGAATCAGGCAATGTGTTCAACAGTTATTAGACACTTCCTGTTTCTCATTTCTCGCCATAACTTTGTCGCCTTGCCACGGCCAAACCGTTCGAGATATCAAAAATCTCCTCGCAATTTAGCGTCCCCAATGTCTTGAGATCATGCTGACCGAGTTTGGTGACAATCCCATGGAATTCCTGGGAGGAGTACGTTAAATTCCAGAGCATGCGCTTTTTAAACAGCCCTAAATATCTCACTTCCTGTTGCGTGGAGCCCATGACATAGAGTACAAAAGTTGTTCAGCTCGATGAGTTCTATATGTGTTCCGAGTTTCATATCAATACGTGCAAGTATGTGTGCGCAGTACATCAAGTTTTCAAACTGTGTTCCAGGGGGCGCTGTAGAGGCCCTGAACCACGCCCAGGTCCCAGCCTCTGTGGCGTCCGGACGACGGCAGATTCCAACGTGTGTGCAAATTTTCAAGAGTTTTTGAGTATGTTAAGGCCCCCAAAAGTGCCCCAATGGTTGAAAAAAAAAAAAATAAAAATAAAAAAAAAAACAAA
>NC_133376.1:45808208-45845506 GCF_049309525.1 Garra rufa | reverse complement strand
AGAGTTAGCTTATATTGAAGTTAGCAAGACCCGTTTAGCAAGCCTAACTTCACAAGTACATGTTTTTTCGCTGATAATGAGGAAACCATTGTTCGGGCTTTAATTGTTGTCTTAACATGTAAACCACGCGAGTCTAATGGTACATAACAGGATCCATTATAACATTTAAACAAAACGTGATCATTCATTATTAGCCTAGTAACTTACCTGGACAGTGGTTTAAGCGCAATGAGGAGAATTCACCCAATCACAAAGCAGACTGCCACCGTCTCCATAGCAACGGAGGCTGAGGATCATGGGTATTGCTGGCGTCCACTATCGAAAAATATTTATTTTCTTTTTTTTTCATTTGTTCTATTTTTTCTTTAACACATATATGGCTTGAACTGACACAAAGCAATAAATAATTAAACAAATAAATAAAAGACATAAAAATGTAAGCTTCAGAAAATAATCAGGAGATAACCCTTGCAGCAAAATCATATTAATTTTATTAGTACAGCTGGCTTATTAAGGAAAGAGCAAAGACGACACTAACGAGATCAATAAAAAACACAATAAAAATAAGTGTGATATTGTTTATTAGAATTACGATTAGAATTACAGAATATGCGTTAATGAAGAGACGCCCAACTTACAGTAAAAAAGTAAATAATTGCAGGGATGGTAATTTTATAGTAAACATCGTATTGTTAAATCTTCAAGCACACTTTAGCTCGTGTTATGTGTTAAGAAAAGACAGCTGTTGGACAATCTGTGCGTCACCCACGGATTGGCCACCGTGGTCCCATCACGGATTTCAGTTATAGACTCAAAATTATAGGCTACTCACATTTGCATTACAGCCTACATTTTCGGTCTTGTTGGCCCATCAGTTTAAATTGCTGAATGACAGATGAAGCGTACAGTAGGTCATATTATTTTAAATGAAGCAACACTAGGGTACTAACCACAAGCCACTGTGTGAGACCCGAGCTTGTCCGTGTGTCTGTTACGGAAGACTCCGTGATGCCGCCACGGAAATTCACAAAAAGCAAAAGGCTACAAACGAACTGAATTATATAAAAACAGGGGTAGATGAGAGGCTGACATGTTAACTGCCATCGCAGACACTTCTTGAAGACTTCTAGAGTTAAAACGAACTACTTTGGTCTAAATAAAGTCCAGTGAGGGTGAAAAAGATTCCGTGATATCATCACGGAACTTGAGCCGATAAGAGAAAGCTAGCGCTCAACCAAAAAAATATTTCACCTTAAGTATATTTGAAGCAGGTCTAAAAGAGGCCAGAATATTTAAAGTAATAGGCAAAATACGTTTCCAAAAACGACGTCATTTGAGGCAGAGCCGGTGCCGGACCAGTGAATCCGTGTGTGGATCACGTAAAAAGAGTGACTCAGACGCATTTATAGTTGAACCCGGTTATCCGTGCGAGGACCACGGCTGATGCCTGTCGTTGACTTACATTAGTATCTCTTCCGTGAACCCATCACGGAATTTTCGACGATTCCGTGACTCAAACACGGATTTGGAGTTAAGGGTCCGTGGTCTTTACACGGAATTCTGTGAGATCAGGTTGGTTGATGATGTGTGTGAGCGCTGGTAGGATTGTAGGGGAGATTGCTTGGATAAGGTGTGAGGGGATGGGGTCTAAAGGACATGTCGTCGGATGGCTGGAGAGGAGAAGTTTGGTTACTTCGGCCTCAGAATGGGGATGGAAGGAGAAGAGGGGAGTTTCAGCCGTGGGTGTGGTCAGTTTTGGTTCCTGTATATGTGGAGCTGAGAACTTATTACTGATAGATGTAGTTTTGTCTGTAAAAAATGTGGCAAAATCATCAGCTGTTATAGAAGTGGTGGGAGGTGGTGGAGGGGGACAGAGCAGTGAATTAAAAGTTTTGAAAAGGTTGCGTGTGACCGGAGCATTGTTGATCTTGTTGTGGAAGTATGAAGATTTGGCAGTATGGACTTGGGTAGAGAAGGATGAAAGCAGAGACTGATACATACTCAAGTCAGATGGATCCTTAGATTTGTGCCATTTTCTCTCAGCTGCCCTAAGTTTGGACCGATGCTCACGAAGAACATCGGATAGCCAAGGGTTGGAAGGAGCAGCCCGTGCTGGCCTGGAGGAGAGAGGGCATATATCATCTAGGCAAGAAGTAAGAGTGGAACATAACGTGTCGGTTGCTGCATTAGTATCCAGGGATGTGAAGTGGGTAGGAGAGGGAAGAGAGGAGGATATTGAGGAAGAAAGATGGGAGGTTGAGAGAGAGCGTAGGTTTCTTCTAAAAGTAACAGGTAGGGGGGGGGTGGGGGTGCACAAGTAGCAAAATGTAGGTTTAGTGTAATGAAGAAGTGGTCAGAGATGTGTAGGGGTTTGACCACAATGTCGTCTGAAGTACAATTTCGTGTGTAAATGAGATCAAGTTGGTTGCCGGATTTATGAGTGTATGCAGTGGTAGTGCGTTGTGGTCAATAGTATCAAACGCAGCACTAAGATCCAGTAGCACTAATAGAGAGATGCATCCACGATCGGTTGACAAGAGCAGGTCATTTGTAACTCTAATAAGAGCACTCAGTACTATGATATGGTCTAAAACCTGACTGGAAATTCTCACAGATACCATTTTTCTCTAAGAAGGAGCATAATTGTGAGGACACTACCTTTTCTAGTATCTTTGACAGAAAAGGGAGATTCGAAATTGGTCTGTAGTTAATTAGTTCATTGGGGTCAAGTTGTGTTTTTTTAATGAGTGGCTTAATAACAGCCAGTTTGAAGGTTTTGGGGACATATCCTAATGATAGTGACGGATTAATAATATTCAGAAGAGGATCTATGACTTCTGGAAGTACCTCCTTTAGTAGCTTAGATGGAATAGGGTCTAACATGCATGTTGTAGGTTTAGATGATTTAACAATTTTATACAATTCTTCCTCTCCTATAATAGAGAATGAGTGGAATTGTTCCTCAGGAGATCTACAACGCATTATCTGATGCGATTCTGTAGCGGGCGGCTGTATGGTTACAATTTTATCTCTAATAGTGTCTATCTTGGAGGTAAAGTACTTCATAAAGTCATTACTGCTGTGCTGTTGGGAAATGTCTGCACCTGTTTCTGCTATATTTTTCGTTAATTTAACCACAGTATTGAACAAATACCTAGGGTTATGTTTTTTTTTTCTAAGAGAGACGAAAAGTAATCCGATCTGGCAGTTTTTAATGCTTTTCTATAAGATAAGTTGCATTCACGCCAAGCAGTACGAAAAACCTCTAGTTTTGTTTTCCTCCAGCTGCGTTCCATTTTTCGTGCTTTTCTCTTTAGGGCGCGAGTGTGATCGTTATACCACGGTGTTACACTGTTTTTCTTAATCTTTTTTAAGCGCACTGGAGCAACTGTATCTAAAGTGCTAGAAAAGACAGATTCCATAGTCTCTATTACATCATCAAGTTTTTCTGAGCTATTGGATATGCTGAGGAATTCAGATAAGTCAGGAAGATTACTTACAAAGCAGTCTTTTGTAGTAGAAGTGATGGTTCTACCGTACTTGTAGCAAGGAGTTGAATTTACAGTTTTAGATATCTGGAGTATACAAGAGACTAAATAATGATCTGAGATATCATCGCTTTGCTGCAGAATTTCAACACAATTAACATCAATTCCATGTGACAGTATTAAATCTAGAGTATGATTTCGGCAATGAGTAGGACCTGACACGTGTTGTCTAACCCCAATAGAGTTCAAAATATCCATAAATGCTGTTCCTAATGCATCTTTTTCATTATCAACATGGATGTTAAAATCACCCACTATTAAGACTTTATCTGCGGCCAACACTAACTCGGATAGAAAATCAGCAAATTCTTTAATAAAGTCTGTATGGTGCCCTGGTGGCCTGTAAACAGTAGCTAGTACAAACGTCACGGCGGATTTATCATTAGTATTTGTTTCTCTGGATAATGCTATATGAAGCACCATTACTTCAAACGAGTTATATTTGAAGCCATTTCTCTGAGAGACATTGAGAATATTGCTATAAATAGTATAAACACCTCCCCCTTTACCTTTTAGACACGGTTCATGTTTATAACAGTAATCTTGGGGGGTGGACTCGTTTAAAATAATGTAATCGTCTGGTTTTAGCCAGGTTTCTGTCAAACAGAGCACATCTAGCTTATGATCAGTGATCATATCATTTACAAAAAGTGCTTTCGTAGAAAGGGACCTGATTTTCAATAAGCCAAGCTTTATCAATTGTTTCTCTGTATTATATATATTTTTTATTTGTTGAACATCAATTAAATTGTTAGTCTTGATTTGATTCAGGCGTGTTTTGTATTTTATAGCTCGGGGAACAGACACAGTCTCTATAGGTTGATATCTAGGTGAAAGGGTCTCTATGTGCTGAGAATTAACTGATTTCTGTGACGTGAGGCGGCTAGCAGATGGTCGGTTAAGCCAGTCTGTCTGCTTCCTGACCTGGGCCCCAGTTAGTCAAGTGCAAACGCTAAGACTATGTGCCATATTTCTAAATAGGAGAGATGCTCCACATCTGGAGGGATGAAGACCATCTCTTTTCAACAGGTCAGGTCTGCCCCAGAAACTCGTCCAATTGTCTATGAAACCTATGTTATTTTGCGGGCACCACTTTGACATCCAGCCATTGAGTGACCACAGTCTACTGTGTATCTCGTCACCACGGTAAGCAGGGAGGGGACCAGAGCATATTACATCGTACTTGCAAGTTCACACACCTCTTTTAACATTATTTTTAGTGATCTCCGACTGGCGAAGTCGAACATCATTAGTGCCGACGTGAATAACAATCTTACTGAATTTACGTTTAGCATTAGCCAGCACTTTTAAATTTGCCAAGATGTCAGGCGCTCTGGCTCCCGGTAAACACTGGACTATGGTGGCTGGAGTCTCTATTTTCACGTTCCGTACAATAGAATCGCCAATTACTAGAGCACTTTCCTCAGGTTTCTCAGTGGGTGCTTCACTGAGTGGGGAGAACCTGTTTGATGTTCTGATCGGAACAGAAGAGCGGTGTTTTGACCCGCGACTATGCCGTCTCACAGTCACCCAGTTGCCCTGCTGCACGGGCGTTGTTACCGGAACCGAACAATGTACAGGGCTTTCTAAGCTAGTCGCATCCAAAACCGTATCTAAGGCCCTCACATTCTTACTATCCTCTATTAAAGTTTGGATGCGTGATTCTAGTTCTGAAATCTTCTCTGTCAGCCTGACTATATTCCTGCATTTATCACATGTATAAGGCTCACTGCTGACAGATATAGATAAGCTATACATGTGGCAAGCAGTGCAGACAACAATTGTAGGAGAAGAAGCCATTACTCACCGTGATTGTGGAATGATTCCAACTTACCAACTGTTGTTGTTCGAATTCCTGAAAAAACGGAACGGAACTGGCTAAAGGAGTACTAACGATATTAAACACGAGAGAAAAAATGTGAATGGAACGCAGATGACAAGCTAACCGGCTAACGCAATGCTGAAGATAGTAAACAAGAGTTAAAAGTGTGAATGGAGTGCGAGTGGAAAGTTAACTGGCTAATGGAATGCTAATGTGCTGCACTCGTGATTATAGAATAAGGCGAACGATCAAATTAGTCAGATTAGTTTGATGGATAAGATCAGAAATCAAGTTAAGCTATATCTATCAATTTAAAATGGCAGAATTAACAATAAGATAGAGAATCCAACAGAAAACCGAAGCTGCAGGGAGCAACAAACACAGACCACTCTGCAGCAAGGCAAACAGGAAGCAGGGAAAACAGCGAAACAGCGACACCCACAGGACAGGTGGGTGCTTTGTCACTTTTATCATGTGAACTTTTATCAATAAACGATTCTACTAATGTTAAAATTTGTGACATCCCAATCAAGTCTGAAGTCAAATATCTAGGTATAATTATATGTAAAGATCAAAGCTTAATTTTGAACCTCTTACAGCTGCAACCTCTTCATCAAGTTTGCGGATGACACGACTGTGGTGGGTCTCATTAGCAACAGGGATGAGACAAACTACAGAAGCGAGGTGAGCCACCTGGCCACGTGGTGCGGAGACAACAATCTCTCTCTGAATGTGGAGAAGACGAAGGAGATTGTTGTTGACTTCAGGAGAGTGCACACTCAGCATGCTCCTCTGACCATCAAAACAGCAACTTCTAAAACTCGCTTAATTAAAAAAAAAAAAAAAAAAAAAAAACATTATGCTAACTGATCGGGCTATGTTAGTGGATTGATCAGGTTGAGTTAGTGGATTTTTCCACTCTTAATAATTTGTTTAAAGTTAAATCGATAAAGACATTTTAAAGGTGCCATAGAATGCATTAATACAATATTTAAAATTGTTTTCTACATAGAAGTTATATGGCATAGGAAACAGCAAAAATTCTGTTTTACAGGTCCATTTAGAACCCTAGGATTTGTCCCTAGAATGAAATGGTTACCTTATTTGGAATGTTCATGAATAATAATGATGAGTTCTGCCCTGACTGGTTGTTTCACAGAGTGATAGCTCTCACACAGCAGGAAGATATAGATTTAATTACAGAGCCTGAGCAGCTATTAATATGCGGGTCACTGAAATTGCTGTTTTGAATGCGCAATCATTTTACTTTCACTTTTGAGATTTACAATTGCACGTGCTCTGTGTAATTTTATACTACAGCGGCAGTACTTGACACATATTTTACAAGTTTACATGCTTGTTAGTGATGCTCAGGATCTGTAAATCATTCGCTATCATCCGTGCAGTCATCTCTCCTTACTCTGTTAATGTGGTAAGTGAAAACTTATGTACTGCAATGTAACAGGCTACTGCTAGCAAGAAGCTAACTGTGTCCCTTTAGTGGCTCGCCTTATTTTATTAGAATGCGTTATTTGTTTTTCTTGCCTTTCTGAGTACAGACACCAACCCACCCCTACACTTAACGTCTCCTGCACAACCTGGAACATAACATTTATTCGCGTGATCTGCAATTTGCGCTGTTGTCCTCACTTTGTTCTTTCATAATAGCCTAGCCTCAGACCTTTTGATGATTCGGCTATGCAAATGTTGGGGGCGTAACTATTAATAATCCCGAGACTATTATGCCATAGTCGCTGTTATGTAAGGATTAGCCTATTTTTCAGTGGTCTTTTGCAAATACCAGATTTATATAAGGAGGAGGAGGAAACGATGGTGTTTAAGACCCATGGTATGTCATGTCCATGTACAGAACTGTTCAACTATGCCAAGGTAAATACAGTTTTCCATTCTATGGCACCTTTAAAGAAATCCACATCCTCTTGTAATTTTATTCCAAATCATACTTAATTCAGTTGGAGGTTTACATCTCTAAAATACCTTCAACTTTATCTAGTTTTCATAAACAAGCTTTAATAAGTTGGTCACTTATATTCAATTAAAACGTTTTTTCCACATACATATTTTATTTGTAACAATAAAGATCTCAGATTTCTTCATCTTCTTCTGAGTTTTTGGAACAACATATTCAGTGACATAGAATGGATAGAATTTTGGCTTCTTCAACAAAAATTCTTCTTATCTAATAAAGTTGTTTAAGTTTCTATTAAAATTATCCATAATTACAAACTTGCTAAATTGAATAATAGTATTTCCCCCAATTCTTCTTTTTGTGACTGTGTTATTGTGAAGTGTTTTGGGTTGACTGTAGTATATGCAGTTAATGGTTCAGCCCAGGTTCACCTGCACAGTTGTGTATAATGGTACGTTCTACTGGTTGGGTGGAACAGGTATTCTTGCATGTGTGTTGTGTCTGAGAGTTAACAGTAAAAGCAAAGGAAGCTCTGAGTACAATCTTGTCTGTGTGTGTTGCTTACGAAAGCTAGTGAAAAGCTACAACATGGTGTCAGAGTCGGAGGTAATCACATATTAAAGCCGCGCTCGACGTGACGTCAGATTACAGCTGTCCGAGTGAGAAAAGCCCCAGTGTGACTACCGGAACGGACTAACGCGATCGACAACATGGACATGCTTCATCCGCCTCCACCGTTATTGATGACGGGGAACTTGGCCGAGAATTGGCGTAAGTGGGAACAAAGATTTAATTTGTATCTCACTGCCTCAGCATTAGTGGATAAACCTGAGTCGAGACAGATCGCTGTGCTGCTGCATTGCATCGGAGAAGAGGGTCTAGACATTTATAACTCACTTCTAATTGAATACGAGGACACGCAACACAAAAAACTGACAGAGGTTCTCGCTGCATTTAGGAAATATTGTGCCCCGCGAAAGAATACTGTCTTTGAGCGTCATCAGTTCTGGGCCCACACATTCACTGAGCAAGCAGGCATAGACAAATTCGTCACAGAATTAAGAAATAAAGCACGCACATGTGAATTTGGTGAAACTGAAGATCTCATGATAAGAGACAAGATAGTATTCAGCACGACTGACTCTGGGCTTCGTGAACGACTGCTGTCCATACCTGATTTGACACTGCCAAAAGCTATCGATATATGCAGAGCCAAAGAAGTCACAAAAGCACAAGTCACTGCGATGGCAGCATCATCAGATGCACAATTTGTGCATCTTATTACAAAAAAAGGACGGCAGCTTGCACACAGATCAACCAAACTGCCAGTGCATAAACAAACACCAAAGTTCAAAATTGGCAATGTAAACAATTGTGGAAAATGTGGTCGCATTCACCCCCCAAGACAGTGCCCAGCTTTCAATGTAACATGCAAAAACTGTGGCAAAAAGAATCATTTTGCTGTTGTGTGCAAATCACAAGCAAAACTGGACATGCTTAACACAGATGCTGATCTACCAGAAGTAGACACATTGTTTATTGGTACAGTCAATCAGTCAAACTGTGCTGAAACAGGCTGGCACACAAATCTGTGTATGGCAGGAACGATTGTCAACTTTAAGCTTGACACGGGGGCGGAAGCAAACGTCATTCCGAAGAAAATCATTGATCAGCTTCAGATGCCTGTAAACATACAGAAGACAAACACAGTGCTTGTATCATACGGAGGCACTCGTATCAAACCAGATGGTGTTGTTAAGTTACATGTACGAGCCAGAAACAAAACAGCTGACATGATCTTCTTTGTGACCACAGCATCAGACACAGCCCTGCTGGGGAGACAGGCATGCGTGCAGTTGGATCTCATAAGAAAAGTGGAGACACTCACAGTCACAACCCCGACTACAAAAAATGAGCTCCTTTCCCGATATGCATCCGTGTTTGAAGGATTAGGCCAATTTCCAGGGTCGCATCATATCCACACTGACTCAAATATTCCTCCTGTCATACACGGTTGCAGGAAGATACCATATGCAGTCCATGATCGACTTCAAGCGACGCTGGAAGACCTCGAGCAAAGGGGTGTGATAAGCAAAGTTTCTAAGCCAACTCCATGGGTGAGCAGTCTGTGCATCACAGAAAAAAAGAACGGCACGCTTAGAGTCTGTTTGGACCCTAGAGATTTAAACCGGGCCATACTCCGTCAGCATTACAACATACCCACCCTGGAGGACATACGGTCTCAGCTGGCTGGCAAAAAGCTGTTTACCATTCTGGACGAGAAGGACGGCTATTGGCAGATCAAACTGGATGAAGAGTCAGCAGACCTGTGTGCTTTCAATACGCCATGGGGCAGGTACCGATTTCATCGTATGCCATTTGGCATCAAGTCGGCCAGCGAAGTCTTTCAGCGCTTGAACTCAGAGAGTTTCGGCGACATCGATGGTGTCTTCATGGTGGCTGATGACATGATAATAGCTGCATCAACAAAAGCAGAGCATGATGCCATTCTAGAAAAAGTCATGAGCAGAGCTGAGTGTCTTAATATCAAGTTCAACAAAGACAAGCTACAATACATGGTCAATGAAGTGATTTATCTTGGCCATGTTATTACGTCGGATGGAGTGAAACCTGATGAATCAAAGGTATCAGCCATAGTACAGCTGCCTACTCCCACTGACAGGAAGGCACTTCAGCGGCTGTTAGGTATGACCCGCTACCTATCACAGTACATACCTAATGAAGCCACCCTCACTGCACCACTCCGGCTGTTGCTAAGGAAAGATATAGACTGGCAGTGGCATCCTGAGCAACAGACAGCTCTAGAACAGCTGAAAACAGCCATAGCAACAGCACCTGTTCTCAGACACTTTAATCCAAAAGAGCCCATAGAGGTGCAGGCAGATGCCTCAAAAGATGGTCTGGGGGCCACTCTGATGCAGAAACAGCAACCGATAGCATATGCTTCAAGGGCACTATCTGTAGCCGAAACTACGCTCAGATAGAGAAAGAACTGCTGGCCATTGTGTTTGCCCTGAAGAAATTTCACCAGTATGTTTATGGTGTTCCCATCAGAGTCCAGTCTGATCATAAACCGCTTGAGGCCATTTTCTCCAAGCCCATAGGAGCAGCACCTGCACGTCTGCAAAGAATGCTGCTCCAACTGCAAAGGTATGACATCCAAATCGTCTACACTCCTGGCAACCAAATGCTAATAGCCGACACGCTGTCGAGAGCATACATTCCGTCTGATGGAAATGAGAGTTTAGACCTCAGTGATGAGAAAGTCATCTATGCAGTGAATGGAGAATCGCTCTGTGGCAATATCATGCACATGATCCAGCGAGCTACACAGTCAGATCCTGAGCTTGACCTGATACGTCAACTACATGTCCATGGATGGCCAGACAGAAAGAAAAATGTCCCGCTGCCTGCACAAGCTTACTGGCCAATACGACACACAATTTGTATAGATGATGGACTGCTCATGAAAGATGATCGCATCATTATACCGTGTGCTTTGCGACCAGAAGTGCTGAAACGACTTCACGTGGCACATCAGGGCATACAGCGCTCTTTAGCACATGCCAGATCATGCATCTATTGGCCAGGACTAACTAACGCTATACGTCGCATGGTGGAAGCCTGTAGTGCCTGTCAACAGAGTCTTCCTGAAAACCAGAAGGAGCCGCTTATGCCCCATCCGGTCCCCGAGAGACCATGGCAGAAGTTAGCTGCTGACATTTTTGACTTTCAAGGACGAGCATTTTCTACTGATAGTGGACTATTTCTCTAAATATCCGGAAGTCCTACAGTTGTCAGACAAAACGTCAGGCTCGCTCATAGCACACTTCAAAGCAGTGTTTGCCAGACATGGTGTGCCTGAGACTCTAATCGCAGATCATGTACCGTTTGCCAGTGCGGAAATGGCTCGATTTGCTAATGAATGGGGTTTCAACATCACCCATTCCAGCCCAAACTACCCCCAATCCAATGGTATGGCTGAACGAGCCATAAAGACTGTCAAAACTATGCTGAAAGCTGCTGCTCAGTCTGGCACTGACCCTCACCTAGCCTTATTGACTCTTCGCAACACCCCAATAACTGGTCTCCAGTATTCTCCAGCCCAAGTCCTGATGGGTAGAGTCCTGCGCTCCATGTTGCCGATGAGCAATGCTGTTCTCCAGCCCGCTACACCTAGCCACATTCAGGCAGAACTGCGGCATCGCCAGTCTCTACAGAAAAGATGGTATGACAGGACAGCAGCCCAGCTTCCAATCCTCAGGAGGGGACAGAGAGTATACATGAGAATAAAAAATACATGGAATCCAGCAACAGTTGTCAGTATCAGAGATGAACCTCGTTCATATGATGTAATCACTTCAGCAGGCACCACCTATCGCAGAAACAGATGCCACCTCAGACCAGACAGGTCAGCCACACATGATACACATTTGGATTGTCCCATATACATCGATGATGACCAGCATGATAAGTCAGCTCCTGAGCCTGTTCAAACTGAGCCGGCCCCACATATGGAAGTGACCACTGTCCCAACGGCTGGATGCACAAGGGCTGGACGTGTCATCAGGCAACCTGGGTGGTTGAAAGACTATGTCTCTACTTAAGCACACTTCAATGGTGCTAACATGTATTTTTGTTCACCGCAATAAGCAGTGTTAAAACGTATTGCCCTTATTTCATATTTAATTACTTTCTTGTTCAAAGGCTAAGAAGGGGGATGTAGTATATGCAGTTAATGGTTCAGCCCAGGTTCACCTGCACAGTTGTGTATAATGGTACGTTCTACTGGTTGGGTGGAACAGGTATTCTTGCATGTGTGTTGTGTCTGAGAGTTAACAGTAAAAGCAAAGGAAGCTCTGAGTACAATCTTGTCTGTGTGTGTTGCTTACGAAAGCTAGTGAAAAGCTACAACATTGACATTTCTAAGTTGTGTATGTGAAACATACCTCAAATAAATGAGATTAAACTTTTTTAATTTTTTTAACTTTATTGAAATTATTCTCTTTTTTTTCATAGCAAGTACAGGAAAAAAGTATGGAATCATCAAACAAAACAAAAAGAAAACACAATTACTATTTGTTGCTCCTCCCCTGGCATTTATGACAGCCTGAATTCTTTAGGGCATGGACATCATTAATGAAAAACAATATTATTCATTAGGCTGGTTCTAACTTTCTTGGATAGCAGTTGACAGATCAGCTTTGTAAGATGGAGCCTTATCATGAACCAGTTCTTTTCATTTTTATCATACATTTTTAATCGATTGAGATCAGGGCCCACATTCACAAAACATTTGATCTTACCACCAAGAGTTCTCCCAAATAGCAGTAAAGGTTTTTAGCTAAGAGTTTTCTCTTAAAACCTATTAACAAATGTGCTGAGACAAACTTTTACTAAGGAACAGAGAGAAGCCTTAAGCTAAAAGTAAGGGCGGGGTTGACCTCCTTGCTATGGATGATGTCAGCATGCTTATTAACTATACACAGAGTGATTGGCTGATATGGGGGGAGTCCCTGTCAAAGATTTGTACATAGAAATATATATATATTATATTTTTAGTAAAAAAAAAAGTTACATTTAAATAAAAATGCTAATTTTAAAATGCAAGCTAAGTGTCACAAATTAAAGTATATATTACAGTACATATATTAGTGGTGGGCCGTTATCGGCGTTAACGTGCTGCGTTAACGTGAGACTCTTATCGGGTGATAAAAAAAATATCGCCGTTAATCTATTCTCAAAGTTGGGTTGGGAGCTGGGTCTAAACTACGCAAGATATGATGACTTTCACCTTGATATTTAAGCGCAGATGACGTATACCTAGTCGAATTGCACTGTAGGGGGCGAGAAAGAGTCTTCAACTTCTGTGAAATTACCACATCAAATGAGACGTGCAATTATGAAGCCGCTTCAGGGCAGGTGCGTTGTTAGACCCTTTTTACTGGGGCACGTGAGTTATAATTTACTTTGATAATCCCGAAATAAAGACATTAAACTATATGCAACAACTGAATTGACGCTTCTAAAAGCAACGCAGTTTAATGGAAGACTATGTACGCAGAAATCCATGCCCGTGCGCGTCTGTGTATTTAACGGCAACACGCACGTCGCGCAGCCTTTTGCGCACAAGTACTTGGTTACACAAGTTTGTTAGGTAATTATGTTGTAAATGCAATTGTCAAGCAGTTTGTGATGCATTTTGGAAACAGGAGATGAGCGCCTGATCTAATGCGCCACCTGGCCCGTTCTCGAAGACTTACTTTTAGTCATTATTTGGGTAGCACACATATTCTGAATGCCTTCAGCAGAATTCAAATTAGCCATTTTAATCTAGATTAATCTAGATTAATTCCAAGATTTAATCTAGATTAATCTAGATTAAAAAAATTAATCTATGCCCACCCCTAATATATATATATATATACACTTGTTCAAATAAATGAGTTTCTAAAAAGTTTAAATTCCAAGGCAGATTCCCAGCAACAGCCATTTTAGGATAGTTGGGATTTGGTCTTAGTGACTTAAGAATCCTCCTTACCACTCCTAATGTTTCACAAATTTAGGAGCTAGTTTTAGCACTAAAATGCTTTGTGAAATACTCAAAGCAAACATTTAAGAGTCCTAAATTTATGACTGACACACCCATTACTTTTAAGATTTTCTCCTAAATCAGCAAGTTATGAGCTACTTTTAGCCTTAAGATGTTTTAAAGCTTCTAAGAATCCTCTAAGAACGCTCCTAATTTAGCTTAAAAATGCATACGTAGGTGTCTTAGCTTAAGAGTGATTCAGGACCAATCTAAGTGCAACTCTGAGCAAAGAAAAGACAAAAACTTTTATCTTAGTGTGGAGGCGGGGTTGACCCTGTTGCTAGCTAAGACATGTTTATATATTGTTGTATATATTAATGGTTATACTTTTTTTTATTTACCACACTGTTAATGTTGTATTGAATGCATTTGATATGAAATGAACAGCAACACATTAAGGTTCTGAAAGTGATGTAATTGTTGGTGTGATCTCTTTGCTTTTAAAAGGTTGTAAGCAGACCCAAATCACTGCTGCATTGCTGCATTGTTTCCAGTTGCCAAATATGTTAATGTAATAAGTGATTACTTCCATTTCTTGCACTGTGGCATTTCTGCACATCAGAGCATGTCTCTAACAAAATTGGTCATAAACATTATCCCAGCACAATCTCATGTGTTGCATTGTGTGCAAAATATTTCCTCCTCATGTTTTGTCAATTTTTTCCAATGCTAAAGAAACTCTTAACCCTCTTAAAAGTCCTTGTCCGTACTCCTAACAGTTTTGGACCTTAAGACCTCTAAGGGTTAAGATGCTTTCTGAATAACTTTTTTTTAATAGGATTTTAATTTCATTTTCCTTAATTTTAAGAAAAAACACCCACATTTCTAAGAATTTTGTCACTAGGAGCAACTCTCTGTATTTTTTTTATTTTTTATTTTTTATGAATAGTTTGCTGGTCATGCGATTATAATGAGATTTTGGCAATATTGCGATTAAACTTTTCCCCATGTAAACGCAATACTTCGATTATAATAATGCGATTAAGCTCATAATCGCAGCAAGCATAATCGTATTAACATAGGTGGCGCACTCCGATTTTAATCGAAGTATGCATGTAAACGTCTTACCCAGCAAACACAGTACGTTGTGAGGACGTCGCCAGTTGGTCGTCATTTGGTCAGCGTGACATTACTTTATGACAACGTCGTGAGGACGTTGTGGTAACGTTCCATATTTTTGAATTTTGGCTAACGTCCCAGAAACGTCGTAGGCACGTCCTTAAAAGACGTCGCTGGTTGGTCGCGTGGGAAACGTTATAGCGACGTGGTCAGCAGGTCTCCAACTAACTTTTCATATTATTGCACTACATGTATTAAGCTTATTTTTAAAGGTGTAAACCGTTTTAATAGCCAATAATATGGGGAATATGCTGAATTCGTCAAGCATTTTGCATGATGGAATGAATTATTATATAAGTATAACCCGTCATTTAAAATATAGAAATGTTTTTCATCAAATTAATGGCAAAACAAAAACCAAATAGTTTGCTTAGCAAATGGTGATAATTTATGGTTGTGAATGGTTTATTGAAAGGGGGAACGGGACAAATGTTAAGGTTAAAACCATAGACTGTAAAAAAGATGGACAACGCGTCTCCGCTTCTTTCCACTATAGAAAAGTGAAGCCAAAACAACTCAATATGGCCGCTACCATCTTGGGGGAAATTACGTCATTTGGAGCCAGAGCATGCGCAGTAGATGTTCGTTTGGGGAGCCGACCAAGATGGCGGTGTGAGTAGACAAAACTTTCGAGCTCTCGGCATTAATGTTAAGTATACTAGGGTAAACGTGTTGTAGAATTGTTTTTTTTACTCGGTGCAGCAGTGCAGTACTTTGAAACAACTTTATGTTTCTACAAAGATGAAAAAATGCCAAAATCTGCTCAGAAACGATCGAATGTTCAAAGCAAAGGAGCGAGCAACGATAGCACAATGGCTAACACTGATCACGACTACGATGACAGAATGGCTGACTACCTGGGAAATGAGGAGGAGTTTCCCCCACTTCCAATAACTCCTAGCAAGCCACCGGTAGCTAAAAAACCAACACTTTCCGACAGTAAAAACAGTTGGAATTCGGATGAGATTGTCAATAGGCTGGCGAATCTTATTAACACCAGATGTGATGCTCTAGAAGAGATGGCGAAGTCGACATGTGCAGAAATCAAGGATCTTAAAGAGAAAATGGGTGGTATGGAAAAACGTATAGAGAAAAGTGAACAGTCTACCTTGACCTGCATGAATCGCGTTTCTGATTTGGAGCGTTATGGCAGACGATGGAATTTGAAACTTTACGGGATCCCGGAGGCAGCGAGGGAGAATGTTCTCGATGAAGTGATCCGCATCTGCCAAGAAGTGTTACCGCAGGAAAGAGAAAAGTTGCCAGATGTTATTGATGTCGCGCATCGGCTGGGCACTAAGCGCCCGAATGAGTCAAGACCACGAGCAGTTATCATCCGATTCGTCGTTCGAAGATACAGGGAAGCAGTCTGGAAAGCTGCAAAAAACAGTCCATTCCTTCAAAGTCACCACCTGCGCTTTACTGAAGATTTGTCGAAAGAGGATAGAGAATCGAGACAAAAACTTTGGCCACTGATTAAAAAGGCACGAGAGGAAGGCAAGTCGGCTTACTTTGTTGGAGGCCGAGCGTTCGTCGAAGGCTCAGAAATCACATGACCTCTCGATTAGTTATACAAGTTTTGAAAATATGCTGCGTTGTGAATTTTCTTTTTTCTCGTGTTTCGTCGTGTTTTTTATATGCTTCGGAATGTGAGGTAAAAAGACACATGCAACGTGAAGGTATAATTCAGTTACCCTAATTTGTTGCTATTATGGATGCTGATCTCGATTTAAACTGGTTTAATTCTTCCATACTTAAAGTTTCTCTTTTTGTATTTGCTATTGTTCACTTGTTTTGTTTAACTTATCTTTTATTTCGTTCAACGCTAGGGGGTTACGTTGTAATAATAAAAGGAAAGCACTGTTTCTTTTTGCTAGACAATTCAGGGTTGATTTTTGTTATATACAAGAAGCTCATTCTGTTAAAGATGATGCTAAATTTTGGACTACCCAGTGGGGGAATTCCTTATGGTTCTCCCATGGATCGGAACACTCAGCTGGGGTAATAACACTTAGGAATAGGTTTAATGGTGAAGTTTTGCAATCGGTTAATGATCCAGATGGACATTTTATTTGTTTATTACTTTCCTGTAACGATTTTTTTATTATAGCTGTCAATCTGTATGGGTATAATAGGAAACCAGAAAATGATAATCTTTTGAAAGTAATAGGAAACATACTTAAAAGTTGGTTAGAAAAATATCCAAGAGCCTATATAATTATGGGTGGAGATTTTAATATTGTTCAGGACTGTGTTGTAGATAAATGGCCACCAGGTCGTCCAAAGTCAACAGATAATACCTTTAAAAACTTTATGGATCATTTTGACCTTAAAGATATCTGGAGAGAAAAATTTCCTAATAATATAGTTTTTACCTGGAGTAATAAATCTGGAACTAGTCAGTCTAGAATAGATTATTGGTTAATCTCTAAAAGCTTTCAAAAAGATGGGGTAGAGGTAGATATTATACCGACTCCTTTATCAGATCATAAAGCCATTTTTATTAATATCAAGCTGCATGTGAAAAACAATAACGCTACATCTTCCTCTTACTGGAAACTCAATAATTCACTCCTGCTTCATGAGGAAGTTCAAAAGAAGCTAAAAACTTTGATTGCTAGTTACTGGATTAAAGCTAAAATGGAGAATGCCTTCAATACAAATTGGGAAATTTTAAAATATGAGATTGGGAAATATGTAAGAAAGTTTGGTTCTTTAATGGCCAAAAAAAAAAGAGAAAAAGAAACAAGAATAATATCAAGAATAACAGAGTTGTCTCAGAAACATCCAAGTCTGATTTTAGAGGATGAGAAAGTAGAAATGACGCTGTTGATGACTGAATCAGACGAATTCTATAAAAGGAAAGCGAAAGGTGCCTTTATTCGTTCAAGAAGAAAATGGATTGAGGAAGGGGAACAAAACTCCCATTACTTTTTCAACTTGGAGAGGAGGAATTTTGTGAATAACACCATATCTAAATTAAATATTAATGGGATTATTGTTGATGATCATATAATGATTTCTAAGTATTGTAGTGACTTTTATAAAAAACTATATACCTCTAATTACTCACAGGAGACAGCTGATGCCTTTCTGAACTCGTTGCAAGTTAAATCTATTGATGAAAATCAAAGAGATATGTGTGACAATCCTATTGTACTCGGTGAGTTAATGGATGCAGTTACTCATCTTAAAAATTCCAAGTCGCCAGGTACTGATGGACTGACATCAGAGTTTTACAAGCAATTTTTAGAAGATTTAGCACCATTTCTTTTAGAGGTTTTTGTTGAAAGTATTAAGAAACAATGTCTTCCACCCACTTTAACACAGGGGCTAATTACATTGATTCCCAAACCGAAAAAAGATAAATATTTTATTGACAATTGGCGCCCTATCTGTTTATTAAACAATGATTATAAATTATTGGCTTTAATTTTAGCTAGAAGATTAAAATCGGTATTGAATTCAATAATTGACGAATCACAGTCGGGTTTTATGAAAAATCGGCACATTTCAAATAATATTAGACTAGTTTTGGATATTTTAGATTATTCAGAGTTGATTAATGATGATGCATTTATTTTATTTTTAGATTTTTATAAAGCCTTCGACTCTGTTGAACATAATTTCATTTTTGATACCCTTAAAAAATTTGGTTTTGGGAATTTTTTTTCTAATGCGATCAAAACCCTGTATGAAAAAGGTAACTGCTCCATTAAGTTGTCAAATGGGACTTCTCCTAGATTTTCAGTATCTAGAGGAATTAGGCAGGGATGTCCTGTGTCACCATATCTTTTTTTGTTAGTGAGTCAGCTTCTCTCAGCTCACATTATTTCAAGTCCGATGAAAGGCATTAAAATTGTTGATAGAGAATTAAAAGTAACTCAATTAGCCGATGACACAACACTCTTCATTCAAGATGAAAGCCAGATTTCTGTAGCTATAGATTTGATTGATGAGTTCTCAAAGGCATCTGGTGTGTTTCTGAATTTGAATAAATGTGAACTTTTGGCCATTAAGGAACGCTCTGAGACTTCTTACTTTAATATTCCCATAAAAACTGAAGTTCAGTATTTAGGATTGTTAATCACTAAAGACCAACGTAGAAGATGTTCAATTAATTTTGATGTTATAATTGTAAAGACTAGAAGAATTTTAAACCATTGGCTTATAAGGGATCTTTCGTTAACGGGTCGAATACTGATTACTAAGGCAGAGGCTATTTCTCGATTAACTTATGCAGCATTGGCTTTACATCTTGGTAAAAAAGAATTGAAAGAGATTGACAAAATGTTGTATAACTTTGTTTGGAAAAACAAAACGCATTATATAAAGAAAACGTTATTATTATGAATGCTTATGAAAAGGGTGGCCTAAATTTTTTGGATTTTGCAACATTAAATAATACATTTAAAGTTAATTGGCTTAGACAGATAATCAGAAATCCCAATTCCATTTGGAATTTTATTCCCTCCTATATTTTTTCCAACTTGGGTGGTTTACAGTTTTTCCTTAGTTGCAATTACGATATTGATAAAATACCAGTAAAACTAGCTGAGTTTCATCGCCAGGCTTTTCTTTCATGGTCTTTAATCTACAAGCACAATTTCTCACCGCATCGGTATTATATCTGGAATAACAAGGACATTGTGTATAAGCGTAAATCTCTTTTTCTTGAATATTGGTTTAAGAATGGCATAATTCTGGTAGATCAATTGTTTAATTCTAATGGTTTTCTTTTCACTTTTGGCGAATTTTTGGCTTTTTACAAAATCCCTGTAACACCAAAGGATTATGCCAAAGTTTTTGATGCCATATCTCCTATAATTTGTATTTTATTTAAATATACAACAAGAATAAATACTACACTTTGGTCCCTACCTAATATTGTAAATACCTATGAAGGTAGGATATGTTTGTCACTTAACTCTCATAACAGAGGTATAAGAACTTTATTTCAAAGAAATATTGTATCTTTGCCTTATGTTAATTTATTCTGGAACCAGTTCTCAGATGATATTGTTTGGAAAAAGGTTTGGTTACTTCCTAATCAGTATTTAATAACAAATAAAATAAAGGAAGTTTCATTTAAACTAATTCATAGGATCTACCCAACAAAACATTTTCTTGTGAAATTTAAAAGCGATATAGATACAAATTGTACTTTTTGTAATAACAGCTTAGAAACTGTGGTTCACTTATATTGGTACTGCCCTCTTGTAAAACCCTTTTGGGAAAAAGTTTGTGAGTTCCCTTTTGAGAGCTACACTCGATGCTGCGCTTGCTAAAGCGCTATGGGAACGTCTCTATTCGTGACCAGCTGTGAATGATGTGTGTAACACGTCAACAGAGTTGACCCGGAGGTATTATAGCCTCGGTTGATGACGTCATCAGAGCGCACCGTGACACGTAGGCTATAAATAGATGAGCCGCAGGTGCATCGTCAGGTCTTTTGTCTTCAGATCATTCTGTGCGTGTGTGTGGCAAGAACTCTCTCTCTCTCTCAAATCAAACTATTGATCTTGTTAGGAGTTAGTTGTCAGCAGTCAGTGTGCAGAACTTTCATTCTCTTTCTTTCTCTCTTGTTCAACGTGTTTAACAGTTTGAAAGCAGAGAATGAGTCTACAAAGCTGTAAGCGCTGTGTGCCTCCTTGCTCTCGTCCTATGAGTGAGTTAGACACACACGATTACTGCTTTGTTTGTTTGGGGGAAGAACATGCGGTTATGGCGATAGAGAAAGGCGGATGCGAGCACTGTGATCTTCTCACAGTTTAAATGCTTCGCTCCCGTCTGAACTATTTCCATTCCGCACCCACATTAACATCGTGGGGTTCTCATATGGATTTGGTTCATGAGCAAGAGACGGGTCTGTCCCTTTCGCTTGCCGTGTCACCAAATCCTAACATTCCCTCTCGTGATCACGAAGCGCGCTCTTGCTTCTTCGGTTCATGAGAGGGATGACGTTTTTCTTTGTTCGAGCAGCCAGCCTTTGAGCATTTCTCACACGAAAGAATCTGTAGCGGAATTGCTAGAGGTGGTTGCTCGTGCTGTTGCCAGGTTACAGCTTGACTGGCTATGCAAACAAAAAACCCCCAAACATAATAAACTGTTTTAATCATGAATTAAAACCATATACTTCTCGCGTCTTTGTGCCTTCGACGTCGACTTTTTTCGACTATCGTGGGTGTAAATTCGCGAGGGTATACGGAGATGCCTCGGGTTTGAAAAGACGCTCGTGAGCTATCTCTCGCCCGCTTCGGCATCTTCAATTAAAAAGCCCTTCCCCACTAAACCGAAAGTGAAACCTATCGTATTACATTAACGTTAGTGGGTAAAGCTTACTAAGCTGCAAGTCAGGCTTGTACTGCGCTGCACATAATGAAACTATGTTGCAGGCATACCAGGCCGACTTATTGAAGGAATTGAGTGTGGGCGGAGCTCCGTTGAGCAAAGATCTGTCTCTCTGTGCGACCTAGCAGACGGCCCGTGTAAACCATCGGCCGTTCAATGAGTGCTTTAGTCAGCACAGAGAGGCATTTGTGGCTAAATCTAACAGGATTTAAAGAGAAAGATACTTTATTCCTGTTGGATTTTTTCCCTTGTGTTTTCCTCTGGCTTATTTGTTGACTCTGTTGACTCAGTAGTCACCAGATTTTAGGGGATTAAAAAACATGAAGCATGTAGAATTTTCAGAAATTCTTTCCTCGCCGCACTCAAGGGGAGGGGCTGTCTGCCACCCAGCCTCACCCCGGTCCTTCAAAACCCAGGGAAGTTCAAAGCTGAGCGTGGCTGAGCGCGCTCCCCCTCGTGGGAATTGGAGGGTTCACCACGTTCAGCAAAATCCCAAGCCGGACCTCAGGACTTTCATTAACAAAAAGAGGAAGTCCTAATGGTCCGGCAATCAGTGGGGTAGCCCCCCCCCTCGCGGAAGGGGGCGCAGTTAGATCTTGTCGCCCCTTCCTAATAACATCATAAAACTCTCCTTCCCCGCCACTTCGTGTGTTTCGGGGGGCAGAAGTTTCCAGTGAAATGTTGGATGTTCCGTTGCTTCCAGCTGTCATCCTGGACGCGGAACATCTGACACCCCCTCAAAAGGAAGTATCAAAATTATACCACTCTCAGAGAGTCTGGCAGCATGAAAATCTCTGTCAGGCATCTCCCTTTGGGTGCTAAAGACAGTAAAATACAGAATTCAATTCTGTCATCATCCTCTGCATTTCAACGGCGTGGTTTCTCACTTCCGTGAAGCCGGAGTTGATGCACGTATTGTCACAAGAGCTACAATCTCTTCTGAGCACAGAGGCCATATAACATGTTCCTCTGCCAGAGAGAAAGTCAGACTGTTACAGCAGATACTTCCTGGTTCTCAAGTGGGGGACTGCGTCCAATCTTAGATCTTTGAGGCTTAAACCATTCAGTCAAAGCACTCAAGTTCAAGATGTTAATTATCAATTTGGTTGTGAATCAAATTCAACATTGCGTTTGGTTTGTCACAATCGATCTGAAGGACGCATATATATATATATTTCTTTCATAGAAATATTGCCACATCACAGGAAATTCCTGAGGTGCGCTTTAGGGGGCAAAGCGTACCAATTTCGGGTTCTTCCATTCGGCCTAGCCTGGTCACCCGCACATACACAAAATGCATGGATGCAGCACAGGGCTCCATTACGACTCCTGGGCATTCGCATTTTGGACTGTATAAACAATTGGTCAATTCTGAGCACAATCGCGAGAGATGGAGATCCATCACGAAACATCGTGTTAGCTCATATGATTTTTCTAGGGTTGAGACTCAACACCAAGGAAAGTGTTCTTTCTCCTACCTTGAGAATTATTTATTTCGGAATCTTTTGGGATTCGGTTACAATGTGGGCGCAGCAGCTTCCCGCTTGAATCGAGACCATTCAGTAGACCATGACCAAGTCAGGCCAGGCCAAGAATGCACTGTTCGTCAGTGCCAACAATGTTAGGTTTCATGGCATCAGCATCCACGGTGATTCCCTTGGTGCTGTTGCTCGTGAGACAGTTTCAGTTGTGGTTAAAAGCCGAAGGATTTTATCCAAGAGCCAATCCTTTAAGGCAAATAAAAGTGGCGCGCCGTAATGGCTTCGTACACTAACTATGTGGTTCAGACCCCGGTATTTTACTTTGGGTCCCACTCTAAGGGCTCCTTGTCGTCGCAAAAATGCTAACGACGGATGCCTCCCTGATGAGCTGGGTAGCGGCCTTAAGTGGTCGTCCAGCTTAAGGGGCACGGGAGGGCCGTCAGCTCGTTTGGCACATCAGCTGCCTCGAGTTGATGGCTATATTTCTGGCTCTGAAATATTTTCTCCTTCAATTAAGAGGCTGTTATGTCCTAGTGCGGGTGGACAACACAGCGGCAATCTCTTACTTAAATCACCAGGGAGGTCTTCGCTCTCGCAACCTAGCAGGATAGCGAGACAGATTTTTCTCTGGGCCCAAGGAAAGTTCCTGTCATTCAGGGCAGTGTACATTCCAGGGCATTTGAACGTGGGAGCAGATTCACTGTTCAGACAGACACTACCAACAGGGGAGTGGAAACTCCACCCAGAGATAGTGAATCAGATCTGGAACAGTTTTTATCAGACGGAAGTGGACCTCTTCGCCTCTTTTCAGATAGCGCAATGTCCCCTCTACTTCTCTCTAAGTCACCCAGCTCCCTTGGGTCTGGATGCGATATCACACACATGACGCAAATTGCGCCTGTATGCGTTTCCTCCAGTCTTTCTCTGCTCCCAGGGGTTCTAGCCAGGGTTCGCCAACAAGGGATTTGCCTCCTGTTGGTGGCATCATGTTGGCCGAACTAAGCATGGCTCTCAGAGATAATATCTCTCCTCGACGGCTCGCCATGGCGATTCCGCAGAGGAGGGACCTTCTATCTCAGGCGGGGGGAATGATATTCCATCCCAGGCCCGACCTGTGGAATCTTCATGTTTGGCCCCTGAGGGGAACCAACTGAGGGACACTGGGCTTTCACCTGCCGTTATTGAGACCATCCTAAGTGCTAGGGCTCCCTCCACTAGGAAAAATTATGCCATCAAATGGGGACCTTTTGAAAGGTGGTGCGCAGAGCACAATGTAGATCCAGTTAACTGCCATATTGCTTCAGTACTGGACTTAATGCAAGGTAAGTTATTAACAGGCAAATGTCCTGTTACTCTTAGGGTTTATGTGGCCGCTCTTTCGGCTTGCCACGCCTTAATTGACGGTGCACCACTCGGGAGACACCCTCTGATCTCTCGCTTCCTCTGCGGAGCCAGACGACTGAGGCCTCCAGTTAAGACCAAGATCCCTTCCTGGGACTTATCTAACAGTCCTGGAGGGTCTGGTTGGACCCCCCTTTTGAACCTTTGGAGTCAGCGTCTATGAACTTCTGACTTTTAAAATGTTTTTTCTAATGGCAATAACCTCTTTAAAGAGAATTGGGAATATGCAGGCTCTGTCTATCTCGTCATCCTGCTTAGACTTTGCCCCAGGAATGGTGAAAGTAATTTGCATCCTCATCCTGATTATCTGCCCAAGGTTCCATTCTCGGCTGGTCATCCGGTCATTCTTGAAGCCTTCTGTCCTCCACCGTTTTTTAACGCCGGAGCAGCAGGTATCTCATAGACTGTGTCCAGTCCGTGCTCTTCAGGCTTACGTCCACCGCACTAGCCAGTGGCGTAAGTCAGAGCAACTTTTCATCTGTTATGGTATCCATAACAGAAGGGCAGCTGCCTCCAAGCAGACTATGTCTCATTGGGTTAGGGATGCTATTGCTCTTGCCTATGAGGCGCGCGGTCAAGCTTCGCCTATAGGTCAAAGGGCTCACTCCACCAGAGGGGTCGCCTCGTCCAATGCGTTGGCAAGGGGTCCTCCCCTGCTACAAGTTTGTGGTGCGGCAGGCTGGTCCTTTCCGCACACATTTATAAGATTTTATAGTTTGGATGTTCATGCCACTCCGGGCTCTCACGTCCTTGAGTCGACATCGCAAGCTAATGTCTAGGCCTCCTTGCGTTCTTGTGAAACACACCTGCACAGCCATAGGGGTCCAGACATGTTCAAGCACGGCGGCGTGGGTATTCTCGTTCCCATAGCGCTTTAGCAAGCGCAGCATCGAGTGTAGCTCTCAAAAGGGAACTCTCTGGGTTACTTTTCAGTAACCCTGTTCCCTGAGAGAGCGGAACGAGATGCTGCGCTATCATGCCGTGCTGAAGATGTCCAGCAGGACTGCTCTTCAGACAAAATATCCTGACGATGCACCTGCGGCTCATCTATTTATAGCCTACGTGTCACGGTGCGCTCTGATGACGTCATCAACCGAGGCTATAATACCTCCGGGTCAACTCTGTTGACGTGTTACACACATCATTCACAGCTGGTCACAAATAGAGACGTTCCCATAGCGCTTTAGCAAGCGCAGCATCTCGTTCCGCTCTCTCAGGGAACAGGGTTACTGAAAAGTAACCCAGAGAGTTTATTGTTAAGAATATTGATGTTGATTTTATTTTATTTTGGAAATATGTGCTTTTTGGTGTTTTCAAGAATCAAAGAGACTGTCATGCTACCAATAGTATTTACATTATTAATCTGATCCTTCTGTTAGCAAAGTTTCATATTCACAAATGTAAATTCTCTGGAAAAAAAACCCTGTTTTATATTATTTAAAAAAAGAAATGGAACTGTATATTGATTCTATAAGATTCTCTTTAAAGCAAAAGGCACTGAAAACTTTGAAAATTTGTACTTTATTTAATATTTTATTCTAAATTCCCCCTAGCACACCCTGTATTTGTACTGTTACTGTCAAGTTTTCTTTTTTTTTTCTTCTTTTTGCTAATGTATGTTATTATTTCAATGCAATAAAAAAAAAAAAAAAAAAAAAAGATGTTCGTTTGGAGCCAGAGCATGCGCAGTAGATGTTCGTTTGGAGCCAGAGCATGCGCAGTAGTGTCGTGAGGCAGAGCCGCGGTGTCAAAGTCCCGCCCAAACTCCCGCAGACCCAATCGCACGATCACAATCATGACACCACACCCCATTTTTATAGCATCAAATAACTACTTAAAAGCGAACTTATTAGAAAAACAAACACCTGCACATGAATCAGCATTATAAGAACTACTTTACACAATGGAAATCATCTTTGGAAAAAAATTATTTGAAGTGTAATTCGATTATTTAGTTTGGCTCACGTCCCATTAGATTACATGGAGAGGGCGGGGTTTATGACCTATACTGCAGCCAGCCACCAGGGGGCGATCGAAAACTTTTGGCTTCACTTTTCAGGACACCTACGGCACGCTTGGTTAAAACTATGGGAAGCCAAACAACCCAAAAGTGGGACGAAACAGCGCGGTATTAAAGTGCTCGCGCCGCGCTGTTTCGTCCCACTTTTGGGTTGTTTGGCTTCCCATACAAAACCATGGTTAAAACCAGCGCACGTCACTTTCTGAGTGCTGCGTAAGTGCCCCGTGCCCGTCATTAACGGTCAACTTCCAGAAGACGGACGAGAAGGAAAAGGTAAGCGCTTAAAATCTTCTCTTATTCATATTTTTTTTGCTGATATAACGTTAGATGACACGTAAGATAAGTAGTGTTTTTGGAGGTTTTCTATATTAATTTAATAAATAAATGCCCTGTTTGGTTAATGTTAAAGTTAATTAGCTTAGTTCTGGAGGCGGTCTGTGGTAACGTTAAGTTAACTTATAAAATCCTAAATTAAAATGTTATACCTTATTTTTAGTCTAGTTTGAAATTTACCCACGATAAACTATACAGTATTCATTTTTTATTTAATTATTTTAACTTCTACCATAGTAACGTTGACTGCTTGTCGTTCGCATCTGACTATGCTCATGCTAGCCTAGCCGTATTGTAAATAGGGATGTTAACCGATGACCGTTTGACCGGTGGTTGACCGTATCAACGTTAACCGGTCAAAGTTGTCGGTAGTCGGTTAAAAAAAGCCATCTCATTCCTCATCTTTTTGTGTTAAGTGAACAAATTATCCCTCACACTCAATTTTTCATAACTCGCCTGTTTGTACTTAATAAACCAATAAAAACATTTGGCGCGAGGTCACAGCGTTTGGGTTCGCGCGCTCACAATGTTTGCGAAAAGTAAAGGCAACAGGCTAAAACACTCGAGGTTAGAGCCAGGGCAGACGACAGGATGAAGCGTGCAAAGAAAAGTAGTGTGTGTGGGACCATTTCACCAAAAAGAATGACTGCGGTCACACCATCTGCGCTTCGTAAAAGTGCGGGCACGCCATCTCCGCCTAAAGTTACGTTGCGCGCCTATATAGATATTTACGGTAACAAACACCTCCGACCTAACGCGGCGCATTTCATGTTACTAAACTGCTTTTAAGAACTGCATACCGTAGTCAGGACCAATGCTATTAACAATCTCTCTATCTCTGTCTCCCCCCCCCAAAAAAAAAACTATTAATCTGACATGCGCAAAAAAATCATAAAAATATAAAAATCGAATTCTTTTCTTCAAACTCCAACAGATTTTTGTTCTGCATCCTATCACTGTGGTGATTTACATGCTGTTTAACGGTTTCATTATTTTATAATTGAATACCAAAGTTTTTTTTTTATTTATACCATTTTTCTCAATATAGACATTTTTTTAAATCATAAAAATATGAAATCAAACTAATACTCCAGCAGATTATTGTTCTGCATGTCCTGTATGTTATATGCTGTATCATTTATTTTAATTACATACCAAAGTCGACATATGCTATTGACATTGATATATAGGCATTTTAAAAATTCATAAAAAAATGAAATCAAATTGTTTTCTGAAAACTCCAACAGATTATTGTTCCTCATCTCCTCAAGTACCACTGTGGTGATTTTCAAGTTGTTTTACTGTATCATTTTTTAATAATTTCATACCAAAGTCGACCTATGCTATTGACATTGCTATATAGGTATTTTAAAAATTCATAAAAAAATGAAATCAAATTGTTTTCTGAAAACTCCAACAGATTATTGTTCTTCATCTCCTCAAGTACCACTGTGGTGATTTTCAAGTTGTTTTACTGTATCATTTTTTTATAATTTCATACCAAAGTCGACATATGCTATTGACATTGCTATATAGACAATTTAAAAATTCATAAAAAAATGAAATCAAATTGTTTTCTGAAAACTCCAACAGATTATTGTTCCTCATCTCCTCAAGTACCACTGTGGTGATTTTCAAGTTGTTTTACTGTATCACTTTTTTATAATTTCATACCAAAGTCGACATATGCTATTGACATTGCTATATAGGCATTTAAAAAAATTCATAAAAAAATGAAATCAAATTGTTTTCTGAAAACTCCAACAGATTATTGTTCTACATCTCCTCAAGTACCACTGTGATGATTTTCAAGTTGTTTTACTGTATCATTTTTTAATAATTGCATACCAAATTCGACATATGCAATTGACATTGCTATATAGGCATTTTAAAAATTCATAAAAAAATGAAATCAAATTGTTTTCTGAAAACTCCAACAGATTATTGTTCTTCATCTCCTCAAGTACCACTGTGGTGATTTTCAAGTTGTTTTACTGTATCATTTTTTAATAATTTCATACCAAAGTCGACATATGCCATTGACATTGTTATATAGGCATTTAAAAAAATTCATAAAAAAATGAAATCAAATTGTTTTCTGAAAACTCCAACAGATTATTGTTCTACATCTCCTCAAGTACCACTGTGGTGATTTTCAAGTTGTTTTACTGTATCATTTTTTAATAATTTCATACCAAAGTCGACATATGCCATTGACATTGTTATATAGGCATTTAAAAAAATTCATAAAAAAATGAAATCAAATTGTTTTCTGAAAACTCCAACAGATTATTGTTCTACATCTCCTCAAGTACCACTGTGGTGATTTTCAAGTTGTTTTACTGTATCATTTTTTAATAATTGCATACCAAATTCGACATATGCAATTGACATTGCTATATAGGCATTTTAAAAATTCATAAAAAAATGAAATCAAATTGTTTTCTGAAAACTCCAACAGATTATTGTTCTTCATCTCCTCAAGTACCACTGTGGTGATTTTCAAGTTGTTTTACTGTATCATTTTTTAATAATTTCATACCAAAGTCGACATATGCTATTGACATTGGTATATAGACATTTTAAAAATTCATAAAAAAATGAAATCAAATTGTTTTCTGAAAACTCCAACAGATTATTGTTCTTCATCTCCTCAAGTACCACTGTGGTGATTTTCAAGTTGTTTTACTGTATCATTTTTTTATAATTTCATACCAAAGTCGACATATGCTATTGACATTGCTATATAGGCATTTAAAAAAATTCATAAAAAAATGAAATCAAATTGTTTTCTGAAAACTCCACCAGATTATTGTTCTACATCTCCTCAAGTACCACTGTGGTGATTTTCAAGTTGTTTTACTGTATCATTTTTTAATAATTTCATACCAAAGTCGACATATGCTATTGACATTGCTATATAGGCATTTAAAAAAATTCATAAAAAAATGAAATCAAATTGTTTTCTGAAAACTCCAACAGATTATTGTTCTACATCTCCTCAAGTACCACTGTGGTGATTTTCAAGTTGTTTTACTGTATAATTTTTTAATAATTTCATACCAAAGTCGACATATGCTATTGACATTGGTATATAGACATTTTAAAAATTCATATAAAAATTAAATCAAATTGTTTTCTGAAAACTCCAACAGATTATTGTTCTACATCTCCTCAAGTACCACTGTGGTGATTTTCAAGTTGTTTTACTGTATCATTTTTTAATAATTTCATACCAAAGTCGACATATGCTATTGACATTGGTATATAGACATTTTAAAAATTCATAAAAAAATGAAATCAAATTGTTTTCTGAAAACTCCAACAGATTATTGTTCTTCATCTCCTCAAGTACCACTGTGGTGATTTTCAAGTTGTTTTACTGTATCATTTTTTTATAATTTCATACCAAAGTCGACATATGCTATTGACATTGCTATATAGGCATTTAAAAAAATTCATAAAAAAATGAAATCAAATTGTTTTCTGAAAACTCCACCAGATTATTGTTCTACATCTCCTCAAGTACCACTGTGGTGATTTTCAAGTTGTTTTACTGTATCATTTTTTAATAATTTCATACCAAAGTCGACATATGCTATTGACATTGCTATATAGGCATTTAAAAAAATTCATAAAAAAATGAAATCAAATTGTTTTCTGAAAACTCCAACAGATTATTGTTCTACATCTCCTCAAGCACCACTGTGGTGATTTTCAAGTTGTTTTACTGTATCATTTTTTAATAATTTCATACCAAAGTCGACATATGCTATTGACATTGCTATATAGGCATTTAAAAAAATTCATAAAAAAATGAAATCAAATTGTTTTCTGAAAACTCCAACAGATTATTGTTCTACATCTCCTCAAGCACCACTGTGGTGATTTTCAAGTTGTTTTACTGTAAAACTTTTAACAATTTCATACCAAAGTCAAGACAAACGCTGTTTACATTGCTTTATAGGTATAAAAAAAAATATATATATATATGATATCAAATTGTTTTCTGAAAACTCCAACATGTTATTGTTCTTCATCTCCTCAAGTACGACTGTGGTGATTTTCAAGTTGTTTTACTGTAAAACTTTTAATAATTTCATACCAAATTCAAGACATATGCTATTTACATTGCTTTATAGATATAAAAAATCATCGCGGTCATCGCGACGGCAAGGTCGTGGCAGGGGAATCTAACGTCTCCGTTCCCTCCTTCACGGAACGAGGGTTACCTACATAACCTAAACGTTCCCCTTCAGTCGAATCACTTCCACGTTACATTGGGAACAAGGCAAGGCAAGGCGAGGCAAGGCAAGGCAAGTTTATTTATATATCACATTTCATACACAATTGCAATGCAAAGTGCTGAACATAAAAGGAATTAAAATCATAATAGCATAAAAATCATAAAAATTTAAAATAATAATCACAACAATAAAAACAGAGAATTTAAGAACATTTAAGATCATTTAAGATGAAATGTATTTTAAAATTAATTAGCACAGTATACATAAAATAATGCAGTCTGTTCGGACGTAGCACAGTGCTCATTCAATAAATGCACAACTGAACAGATGAGTTTTGAGTCTGGATTTAAATGTGGCTAATGTATTAGCACATCTGGGCCCGTATTCACAAAACATCTTAAGGCTAAAAGTAGCTCATAACTTGCCGATTTAGGAGAAAAACTTAAAAATAATGGGCGTGTCAGTCCTAAATTTAGGACTCATAAGTTTTTGCTCTAAGAGTGTTTCACAAAGCGTTTAGCGCTAAAACTAGCTCCTAAATCTGTGCAACGTAAAGACTGATTTTAAATCAGTGATTTTTAAAGCTGTTTTGGCTGAACAGGTACGCCCGTACAAACATCTCTATAATCCATCAATGCGTGACCACAGAACCACTATTGGAAAGGACGAAAACTTTTGCAAAAAAGTTTGTGAAAGTGTACATTTTAACACTGTTGTGTTGGTTTTACTGTTGAAGCCTGCTGCAATAAAAATATTTTCTCATAATTGCTTTTGTTAGTGTTTCACATTACTTATTTTCATAGCCCACTGATTCTTGAAAATTTGGCAAAAACATGTCCCAACAAGAAAAGTGCTCATTCTGTTGGAAATGAAGAACATTTTCATAAATCAAAAGAATCAAGATTATAATCAGAGGGTCAGTTGCACATATGTAAGGTTCTTTTATAGTTTTCTTTTAATTTTGTATTAATTTAATTATCAAATCTGGCCCATTGCCTACAAAATCACTTGTCCTCAGATAGGAGATAATCATTTCAGCTTGATTAAAAAAGCAAAAAGTAATCATTTAATTGAATAATAATTTTACTATATGAAAGAGTACATTGTAATATGTATCACAAATTACAAACACTGTGTTTGAATAATATTTACAATTATTTTTGGTTGCACAAAATGTGTCCCACATATGCGTCATCACCGTCAGATATTTATAAAAAAGCAATAAAATCAGGCAACTACAAGGTCAACTGCATTCCTGAGGACCACATTATCAAATCTTCAGCTCTACTGTATGCTTCAAGATCAGCCAAGCTCCTGTAAATTTGCTATTTTCTCTTAAAATTGTTCATATTTTTGGACACTGCTACTGTGGCAACCATAACATGTCAACACCGTCTCTTTTGTATAAATAATATTAGATTTGATTATGACATAAATGTATACTTTTTAAAAACAAGTCTGAAGTAGCTAGCAACAGAGTGAAAACAAGATGGCTATTGTGAACAACTAATGCATATCATGGGAAATAGTAGGTTTTTGTCACCACCGTCAGATGTCACCACCGTCAGGTTTTCTGTCTGACGATGTTGAAATATTTGAAAAATGTTTTATCAGAGTGCTCAGGATTGTTATTTGTTGGACCAAATAGTTAAATAAAGTTATTAAACAAGAAGCCGTTGACTTGAGTGGTATACAATTTGGAATTTTATGTTGTAATGAGGCCACTGTCACCACCGTCAGATTAGTGTCACCACCGTCAGAGGGAGTTTTAATTTTTTTAAATAAATATGCATAGGGGCCTACAATATATTTTATCAGTGCTGCTGAGTTAATAAAGTAATAGTCTCTTTTAATACAAAAATACATTTGTTAAATAAAAAACATTTTTTGTTTGATTTAAGCAAAAAGTAAACGTTGTAAAACACTAAAAAGTAAAACGCCTATTTTATGAAAAAAAAAACAAAATGGGGAGGTGACACCAGTACATTGCTGAAAAGCTAAGACCTTGGTCTATAATAATATACATTCAGATGGTGTAATTAAACACATTTTTTTTTTGGAAAATTAAAACCTGTTTTATCCAAATTCTCAAGAATCACTGAGCCGTAATTCACGGGTGGGGTGAGTGGGACACTTTTTGCAAAGCTCGATATTGTCCCACCACTTTTTTGAACATCTCGCAGCATGGACGTATCTAATGCTAATGAAACATTACTTTCTGTTAAATAAGGTGCTGACGCTGGAATCTGTAGTTTTTTTTTCTTCTGAAATCATGCTTAATGTTCGTTGCGATGTTAATTAGCGACGCAACTTTCTCAATGCGGCTCGTGCTCAGTGTTCACATGTGAGCACTTCATTCCCTCGCTTATGACTCATTGCGGTTAAAAATCAAAACAAAATAAACACAAATGTGTCTCTGATATAGAATCACTGCTAAACATATTTAATTTTATTAAGGGATGAAAAATTTGTGTGATGGTGGATTAGATCCGAGACCCTCTAACTCATCTAACGAACATTCTACCACTAGACTATTGGATATTACTACCAATTGTTGCATTGATATGGATTTATTCACTGCAACATTTATCTCGAGGCTAATAACATATTATTAAAGTACATGTAAGAATAAAATTATCATGTTAAAAACTAGTTTAATGTCAATACATTATGTACACATGACCAGAGCCTGTAACCACAAAACATTTCATCTTACCACTAAAAGTTCTCCTAAATGCTAGTAAAAGTTTTTAGCTAAGAGTTTTCTCTTAAAACCTATTCACAAAGCTGCTGAGACAAACTTTTACTAAGGAATAGAGAGAAGTCTTAAGCTAAAAGTAAGGGCGGGGTTGACCTCGTTACTATGGATGATTTCGGCATGCTTATTAACTATGCACACAATGATTGGCTGATAGGGGAGGGGTCTCTGTCAGACATTCATTCATAGAAATTTTGTAACATGCAATATTATATCATATTTAAATAAAGGTTTTAAAATAAAAATGTTGCAATATTCAAATAAAGATTTTAAAATGCAGGCTAAGTGCAGGCTAATTAAACGTGTATCTTCAGCCTCATGTGCGCTCCTCGTATGCATATAAACAGCCTTTTAATTAACAGGGTAGAATAATCATAGGTGATAGTAAGGCAAGTAAACGTAAAATACAATTTTACGTTCTCTTACTTCTTACCCAACTTGTTCGTGAAAACAAAGTTGGGATAACCTCAAAAACTAAAAAAGATGTGTGGGAAAATATATGTGTGCAAATAAATGCAGCTTTCCCACTTTTGTCCAGAAGCAAATATGACTGTAAAAAGCGCTGGTATTCTTCGCAAAGTCAGGCAAATTAAGGCAGAGATTGCAGAAGATAAGTGACAAACAACTGCTACAGCTAAACGGACATTACTTTCAAGTTGCCGATAATGTTTTCATGTAACCTTTTTATGCTTTTGCAGATTAAAATCCTTAGCCTCTTTAAAATATTTATTGCATTCATAGGAAGCTGCCATTTGAGTCCTTTGAGATTAAGACCGCACCTTCTGAAAAGCTCATTATCATCCAATGCTTCTAAAATGCTTCTGTTCCGAGGCAGACAGCCGGCAACAGCCATTATAGGATAGTTTTAGGACTTGATCTTAGTGACTTAGGAGTCTTCTCCACTACTCCTAACATTTCGCAGATTTAGGAGCTAGTTTTAGTGCTAAAACGCTTTGTGAAATACTCTTAGAGCAAAAATTAGGAGTCCTAAATTTAGGATTGTTTTAAGCATTACTTTTAAGATTTTCTCCTAAATCATGAGATAGGCTACTTTTATCCTTAAGATCTTTTAGGAACAGGGGCCAGAATTTGGTGATGTGCGCGCGCAGGCAGCCCATGCAGAAGAACGCGTCGAGTATAAATCGGCCTAAATCATGCTTAAATCACAAGATCAAATCCTAATCTTCCTAAAATTGATGTTGCTGGCGATCGCTTCGGAACTTAAACGTTTTAGAAACACTCTGCATATGCACGCATATTCCTACACAATTTTTTTTTTAGTCTTGGAGGTTATCCCAGCTCCAAATTTTCATTTGATTACTACTTTGGGCAAGAAGTAACAGCTGTTTTTGCGTCCAGTTTGGTTTTGTTTTACGTTTGTGTATCTCTCTATCAGCCATGATTATTTTATCATGAATAGAAAAAGCCTTTTACGTCGGCACCGATAGCCTAGCGGTTAGTGCGTCAGTATAGTGTATCTCTGCTCAAAGCGCCTTGAGTTTGATTCCCGTTTCGAAACGTTTTGCTGCTCGCCCCTTCTCTTCACCCAATTATTTTGTGTTAGTTCTCCGTTATTCTGTGTCATTAAAAGCATAAAAAGCTCTTTAAAAAAGTCTGTTTACATGCATATCAGCTAATTATAAGAAGCACACAGGTAAAAGGCTGTCAATCATTTGAACACTTGTTTAATAAGTGACACTTGCCCTGTATTTTAAATTCTTTATTTGAATGTGGCAACATTTTTGCTAACTTTTTAAAACTTTATTTGATTATGGCAACATTTACAACAATATTTCTATGAATAAATGTCTGACAGAGACCCCTCCCCTATCAGCCAATCACTGTATGCATGGTTAGTGAGAATGCTGACATCATCCATAGTAACGAGGTCAACCCCGCCCTTACTCTTAGCTTAAGACATCTCTTTACTGCTTAGTAAAAGTTTGTCTCAGCAGCTTTGTTAAAAGGTTTTAAGAGAAAACTCTTAGCTAAAAACTTTTAGTGCTATTTAGGAGAACTCTTAGCGCTAAGATAAAATGTTTTGTGAATACGGGCCCTGATCTCTTCTGGAAGCTGGTTCCAACTGCGGGCGGCATAATAGCTAAAAGCGGATTCCCCTTGTTTTTTGTGAACCCTTGATATTACTAACTGACTCGATCCTAGTGATCTGAGTTGTCTGTTAGGTTTATATTCAGTGAGCATATCTGCAATGTATGTAGGTCCTGTAGTGCTTTATAAACAAGTAAAAGTACTTTAAAATCTATCTTAAACATAACTGGTAGCCAGTGTAAGGACCTGAGAACTGGTGTAATATGCTCTGATTTTCTGGTTCTAGTCAGAATCCTGGCAGCAGCGTTCTGTATGAGCTGCAACTGTCCAATGGTCTTATTGTGAAGGCAAGTGAGGAGACCATTACAATAGTCCACCCTGCTGGTGATAAAGGCATGAACAAGTTTCTCCAAGTCTTGACAGGAAACAAAACATCTAATTCTTGCAATGGTTTTGAGATGATAGAATGCTGATTTAGTTACTGCTTTGACATGGCTACTGAAACAGGTCTGACTCCAGAATCACACCAAGATTCTTGACTTGATTTTTTGTTTTTTGACCCCTTGCATCAAGGTACGCATTTACCTTATGAACTTCATCCTTGTTTCCAAATGCAAAGACTTCTGTTTTCTCCTTGTTTAATTGAAGAAAGCTTTGGTACATCCAACTAATTTCATCAATGCATTTGCAGAGGGAGTCAATGGGGCTGTAGTCATTTGGCGATAAGGCTAGTTAAATCTGGGTATCATCTGCATAGCTGTGATATAGCAGTTGGCACAATCCCACGTGCCGGCAGGTATACGTGCTAGCAGGTGGGAGTGTTAATGTAACCTTCCCAACGTCCTGGGGGCCAATTGTGGGGGACCCTACAGGAATGCCAGTTGTACGGAAGCATGGTTGGGGGGCGGAGCACATGAGATCTTTCCATGTGGAAATAAAAATAATTCAATATATCCATAAGTTCTTAGGGACATACGAGGGAAACAGAGGCCTTCTGGTTGACCACCGGAAAATACTGAAACATATATTGCCACAACCAGCGGGGCGAAGGAGACCCGGCAGGAGCACAGTCAGGAACTACTCCGCAACTAGCCCTGACTGCGGGGCATGGAGGACCCAGGGTTAATGGGAAAATAGCACACGGATCCTCATGGGAATGGCGCAGCAAGCCGACACCAGCCGACCTCCCCTCACCTGAAGTCCTTATGTTAGGACACGGGAGGAAACAGCCTCTACGCGAAGGTTATAAAACCTAGCGAAGGTATTCAGTGTCGCCCAGCCCGCAGCTCTACAGATATTTGCTAGCGAGGCGCCATGAGCCAACGCATAGGATGAGGCAACACTCCGTGTGGAGTGGGCACGAACACCTAAGGGGCATGGCAGTCCCTGATACAAGTATGACAGGGAGATGGCATCTACCACCCAATGAGCCAACCTCTGTTTGGAGACCGCATTCCCTTTCTGCTGACCTCCAAAGCAGACAAAGAGCTGCTCGGTGCGTCTGAAGGGCCGAGTGCGGCTTTCATATATGCGTGAAGCACAGACTGGACACTACATAGCCAAACCTCCTCCAGGGTCAGAGCTTGCAGATTCACCACCTGATCGCAGAAAGGCGTGGTGGGAACC